>NW_021703785.1:27533239-27747974 GCF_005190385.1 Monodon monoceros | reverse complement strand
ATACCTGTTAGAATGGCCACCATAAGAGACAACAAATGCAGGCATGAATATGAAGAAATAGCAGCCCTTGTGCGCTGCTGGGATTGTAAATCGGTACAGCTACTACTAAAACACTATGGAGGATCCTTCAAAAAATTATAAATAGAACTCCCATAGGATCCAGTAATTCCATTTCTGGGAATATATCCAAAGGAAACAAAAACAGTAACTTGAAAAGATATCTGCATCCCCATGTTCCTAGCAGCATTATTTACAACAGCCAATACATGGAAACAACCTGAGTGTCCATAGATGGATGAACGGATAAAGAAGTTGTGAGATATATATATATATATATATATTATTCACCATAAAATTGAGAAAACATCATCATTTGTGACAACATGGATGAATCTCAGTGAAGGTATTATACAAACTAAACAAGTCAGATAGAGAAAGGTAAATACCGTATGGTCTTACTGTGTGGAATTAAGAAAACCCAAAACACCAAACTCATAGGAAAATAGATCAAACTGGTGGTTACTGGAGGTGAAGGGTGGCGGGGAGGGGAAATTGAAGGAAGTTGGTCAGAAGTTACAAACTTCCAGTTTTAAGATAAATATGTACTAGGGATGTAATGTACAACATGATGACTACAGGTGACACTGACATATGATACATATACCAAAAGAGTAAATCTTAAGAGTTCTTATCACAAGGACACATTTTTTTCCTTTTTTCTTTTTTTCTTTTTTATTGTATCTATTTGAGAAGATGGATGGTAGCTGAACCTAATGTGGTAATCATGTCACAATACAGGTATATCAAACCGTCATGCTGTGTGCCTTAAATAATGTATGTCAATTATTTCTCACTAAAACTGGGAAAAAGTTAGCAAGCTGAATTCAACTGTATATTAAAAGTTATCATATATCAAGGTGAAGTGCGATTTATTCCAGTGATGCAGGGCCGGTTCAACATCTGCAAATCAGTGTCATACACCACATTAACAAAATGAAGGGTAAAAATCATATTGTCACCCCTGTAGATGCAGACAAAGTACTGGACAAAATTCAACATCAGTTGATGAAAAAAACTTTCAACAAAGCAGCTATAGAGGAAACATACCTCAACATAATAAGGGCCATATATCAATATGACAAGCCCACAGCTAACACCATACTTGATGGTGAAAAGCAAAAAGCTTTTCCTCTAAGATCAAGAACAAGACAAGGATGCCCACTCTCAACACTTTTATTCAACACAGTATTGGAAGTCCTAGCCATGGCAGTTAGGCAAGTAAAAGAAATAAAGGCATTCAAATTGGAAAAGGAAGAAGTAGAACTGTCACTATTTGCAGCTGACATGATATTACACATAGAAAACCCTTAAGACACCATCTGAAACTCTTACAACTAATAAATGAATTTGTTGTAGGAAACAAAATCAATACTTAAAAACCTTTTGCATTTCTATACACTAATAATGAACTGTCAGAAAGAGAAATTTTAAAAATCCCATTTATAATTGCATCAAAAAGAATAAAATACCTAGGGATACAAGTAACCAAGGAGGTGAAACATCTGCACATTGAAACTACAAGACGTTAAAGAGAAAAACTGAAGAGGACACCAAGAAATGGAAATATATTCTGTGCTCATGGATTGGAAGAATTAATGTTGTTAAAATGTCCATACTTCCCAAAGCAACCTATAGATTCAATGCAATCTCGATCAAAATTCCAATGGCTTTTATTACGTAAATGGAACAAACAATCCAAAATTTATGTGGAACCACAAACACCCCTGAATAGCCAAAGAAATTTGAGAAAGAAGAGCAAAGCTGGAGGCATCACACCCCCAATTTCAAACTCTATTACAAAGCTATAGTAATGAAAACAGTATGATAGTGGCATAAAAACAATACATAGATCAATGGTACAGAATAGAGCGCTCAAAAATAAACCCACATATATTACCACAAAGGAGCAGAGAATATACAATGGGGAAAGGACAATCTCTTCAATAAGAGAAAGCCACATGCAAAAGAATGAAACTGGATCACTGTCTTACCCAAACACAAAAATTAACTTAAAATGGATTAAAGACTTGAACATAAGATCTGAAATCATAAAACTCCCAGAAGAGGTAAGCTCCTTGACATCAGTCTTGGCAATAAGTTTTTTCAATCTGACAACAAAAGGAAAAGTAACAAAAACAAAAGGAGGGGCTTCCCTGGTGGCGCAGTGGTTGAGAGTCCGCCTGCCGATGCAGGGGACACGGGTTCGTGCCCCGGTCCGGGAGGATCCCACATACCGTGGAGGGGCTCGGCCCATGAGCCATGGCCACTGAGCCTGCGCGTCCAGAGCCTGCGCTCCGCAGCGGGACAGGCCACATCAGTGAGAGGCCCGCATACCGCAAAAATAAATAAATAAATAAATAAATCAGTGGGACTACATCAAACTAAAAGACTTCTGCATATCAAAGGAAACCATCAGTAAAAAGGCAACCTACTGATTGGGAGAAAATATTTACAAACCATCTATCTGATAAATGGGTTAATATTCAAAATATACGAAGAGCTCATACAACTCAATAGCAAAAATCCAAACCGATTTAAAAGTGTGCAGAAGATCTGAATAGACATTTTTACGTAGAAGACACACTGATGGACAACACGTACATGAAAACAGGCTCAACATCACTAGTCATCAGGGAAATGCAAATCACAGCCACAACGAGGTATCTCACACGTTTTAGAATGGCTATTAGCAAAAAGACAAGAAATAACAAGTGTTGGTGAGGGTGTGGAGAAGAGGGAACCCTCGTGCACTATTGCTGGGAACGTAAATTGGTGCAGAAAATATGGGAAACAGTATGGAGGTTCCCCCCAAAATTAAAAATAGAACTACCATATGATCCAGCAATTCCACTTCTGGATATTTATCCTAAGAGAATGAAAACACTAATTCAAAAAGTTATATGCATCCCCATGTTCATTGCATCATTATTTACAATAGCCAAGATATGGAAACAACCACAGTGCCCATGGATGTATAAATAGACAAAAAAGTGTGATACACACACACACACACACACAAACACACACACATAATGGTATATTATGGGTAGACCTCGAAGGTATTATATTAAGTGAAATACGTCAGAGAAAGAAAGAGAAGTAATGTATGCTCTCTCTTATACGTGGAATAAGAAAAACAAATCAATCTCTTAGATGAAGCAGAGATTGGTGGTTGCCAGAAATGGGAAGGGGGAGGTGTAGGGTGATAGAAATAAGTGAAAGTGGTCAAAAGGTTAAAAAAAACAAAAAAGAGATATGGCTTTTCACATATTAGCGTATATAACATGAAAGTCACGTAAAACATCTATACGTGTAGGAAGAATTTTATTTTGCTAGCTGCTATCTCTTCCTTTGCTACATGATATACTTCTAAGTACCACAAATATGAGGCTAATACTGATAGAATGGCTAAGAAACAGTTCCCATAGCTTCATTACTTTTTTAAAAACTATATTCAAGGGACATAAATAAATTCACATTTTGTGTTTCCAGGTGTCTCATTAATTTTAAAGTGTGTCAGCTTTATTTATTTATTGTTTTTGCGGTACGCGGGCCTCTCACCGCTGCGGCCTCTCACCGCTGCGGCCTCTCCCGTTGCGGAGCAGAGGCTCCGGACGCGCAGGCCCAGCGGCCATGGCTCACGGGCCCAGCCGCTCCGAGGCATGCGGGATCTTCCCGGACAGGGAAATGAACCCTTGTCCCCTGCATTAGCAGGCGGACTCTCAACCACTGCGCCACCAGGGAAGCCCTCAGCTTTTGTTTTTAACACTGTTTGAAAGATTATACCGCCTGGCTTATTATTTTCATTGCACAATAAATCAAACAAATTTGAGATAATATTATAAAACCCTGCACTTTTTTCTTTTTAGAATGAGATGCAGATAAAGTCAAAGTTTGCTGCTTAGAGTCAATATTTATCTTACAATACACAATTCATACTTTTACATCCCGGAGTTAAACCTGAAACTGATCATCCTTCTGTATTTTGCATGTAATCCTTTTTACCTTCTAATAACTTATCAATTTGAAGGACAGCTGGACTATTGTAATGACACAGTTATGACTGTTAAGAACTCACAAGACGCGATAAGCACCCTGAAGTAATACTGAAAGTTCATAACCCAGACTCCGTGGAAAGGCCCGACATTTTTGCAGAGGAGGAAGCTGTGCTTTATTTTGCTTCACGATTAATTGTTAAGTATAAAATTAAATTGTGGAACATTAACTGTCTTTTTTTGTATTACTGCATAATAAATTGTCATAAACTTAGTGACTTGGAACAGCACAAGATTATTATCTTACGGTTTGTGTAGATCTGAAGTCCAGGTTCAGCTGAACTGGGTTCTCTGCTCAGTGCTTCTCAAGGCTGAAATCAAGGCGTCTCATGGGCTGCCTTGCTTTCTGAAGCTCGGGGTCTTCTTCCACGCTCCTTGGTGCTCTTTGCTGAAATCAGGTCCTTGTAGTTGGGGCACCGAAGGTCCTGTTCGGGTGGCCGTCAGACTGGCGTCGGCCTCAGCTCCTAAAGGTCCTACCTTGCTGCCTGGCTCCCTCCTTCTGCCTCAAAGCAGCCTTTCAGGAGAGGCCCACGTCCTTTTAAGGGGAGGCCCGGGTCCTGTTAAGGGCTGACTTGATTAGGTTTGGTCCACCTGGATAATCTCTCTTTTGATTAGCTTAAAAGTCAGCAGGTTAGTAATCTAATTAGAGGAGTGATTCTCCATTTTCGGCACCTGCTGGGAATGCACTCAAGAGGGAGTTACACAGAGTTTGTACACTAGGGGGCGGTAATCTTGGAGCCACCTTAGAATTCGGTCTTCCACGCTGGTCCATTATGTTGATGGCCAAATTAACTATCGCAGGTCAGAAAATCTAGTGAGACACTAGTGAAGAAAACATCAAACGACCTTCCCTAGCTAAGATATGCATGTCACATTGTTCCATCAGTTGAGTCTTGCACCACTTTCACTCACAATGACCGTTTCTTAGTGTGCATTGGTCTTGCTAAGGATCTCTGCAATCCTTTCTAATATTTTCTACTTATTCTTTTCTGTTCCATTTCATAACTTTTAAAAACGTTTATCATGACTCACAAAATGAATTGCAAAAATTGATTTCATGATGCATGATTGGAAAAACAGTGTTAAGGGATATATTTTATTTTAATTAGTAATCTGGAAACATTTTTATTTATAGAAAGAAACACTCAAATATATTTACAAAAAAATAATTATTTCTGAATATTGTAAGTTACTATAGACTAAATTATAGATGGGTCAACGAATGTGTAATCTTCAAAAGTTTACTAAAAATTATTACAAGGCAATATAGCAATACCACTGCAGTGCACAGGAGGGCAGCATCTGTTCTAGGCATATTTTAGGTTTAACTTAAATGTGCTCAGTTTTCTAGTGAACAGGAATTCTAAGTGAATTATTTACAGTGTGCTAGTGTAAGCAAAAAGTGGTTTATGCTTGGCTATTGAGAATCAGTCCTGTCGAAACCCAAAGAGCTACAATTTATTTATTTATTTAAGTCTGATCCAAAAGAATCCGTTGAATTCTCTTTCCCCTTGCGTTTCTCTTACTCCATTTTCTTTTTCCTTACTTTTTTTTTTTGTCTTCTCTGTCTCTGGCCTATGTTCTTGCACAGGTGGTCCATGTAAAACCCAGTTACTGTAAAGATTGGGCTAATAAACTTTTGATGGCAACTCAGATTCTTTGTAAAGTCCCTTTCTTAGTTTCCACGCTGAACTTGACCTCCACCACCTGGCTTGCTACCTGTGCTAAGCAGTGGATCTTGTTGCATCACTTGTGTGGACCAATATTACACTCTTAACTACTGTGAGAGGGGAGTCCCGCCTGGAGATGAGTCAGCACATCTAATAAACGTTCGTAGACGGTTAGGCCTTTTAGACTTAAATGTAACGTTGAATATAGAAGGAAACATACTATTTCTCTTGCCTCTACTTTGGACCCACTACGATCTCACCTTAATATTGTGGTCTGATTTGACATTACCCTGTGACTCAATCACTAGGAAATAGACAGGAGGCCCTGGACATCCTAGCTAAGTATGGAAGAAATCCCTGCCTTTTGTTTCACTTAGGCTTACATTGTCACAGGTGATAACACTGGCCCTTAGGGTGTATTTGTTTCAGATGATTCTATTTTGGGAGAGGTTGGGTTAACCAGATCGTGTTTCCACATTTTTAAAGGGCCTGAAGGGCATCGAGTGCAACTACCTTTGTGGATTTCATCTCTCTTCTTCTTACCAGCGTGTCATGTGGAGAGTTTTTGCACTTGCCCTGCTTTCTCCTGCCTTTGAGCCTCTGCCTCTGTTGCTGCTCTGCTGAAACTCATGTTCCTACAGCCCTCTCCTTGTCTCCATGCCCTGCTTCAGGAGTCAACTGAAAGCACTTCTGGGAAGGGTGGCCTGTGGCTGGTGTGTCTCACAGCCCCTCATCCGCTGGCATCATAGGTGCCTGTTGACTTCTTGGTCTCTCTCAGCAGACAGTAGCCCCCAAGACAAAGTCTGTGACCTCTTCCTAGACCTGTCATGGTGCCAGGCACCTAGTAGGTGCACAAGAAAACGTTTTGTACGAACGAAGTCAAAAATAACTGCTGATGCTCTTGTTGACTTTGAGTTGATAGACAAGGTACTTGACAGACAGGCTCTTGGTAGTCAAGATCCTGTAGGTAGAAAGGGCCAGTATGGCAGGGGTCTGGGGGATTAGATGTGTTTGGATGGAAGCAACATCCATGGTAGGATGCGATGAGGTCAAGAAGCTGTGGGGATGGGAAAGTTGAGCTAATGGTGGACACATCAAGAGTCTGAAGAGGTCTGGGGGTGCTGGTTGCACATGCAGCAGGCTGCTTTGGTTCTGGGAGGGTCAGCCATCAGGCCTTCAGCTTGGGGGCCTTGCTTCCAGTTGCCCAGACACCAGGCAGCACAGGAGGCCTGCTGGCTGCTTGGGGGCTGGGAGGAAGTGTCCCCCAAGAAGGGCGACACTGGAAGAGCAGCACGCTCTGCACTGTGGGCGCTTGACCTGGACCCCGAGTGGCATATGGAGAGGAGAAACCTGATATTCCGGAGCAGATGGGGAGTAACACACTGCCTGGTTGAAAATCCCCCAAACTACAAGTTTGCTGGAGCTCTGCATTTCTGATTCTGGTTTTACTCCAGAATGCAGGCTCCTTTTCTTTCTCTTTTAAAAATCTCATTATAAAACTCCAAATCCCTCAAAAACAAAACAAAAAAAAACACCTCACTGTAATTCTTTAGCATCGCATCCCTCTTGTCACACACACTCTCCCAGGTCCTAGAACCTAAAAAGGTAACACCAACACTCATCCCCTCAGAGGCTCAGGGACATTTCCAGGAACAGCCCAGCCACTCTGAGCTCATTTTCTCCTCTTTCCCAGAAGTGAGCTCGGCCAATAGGGTTGCTGTGGCCCAGAGTGTCCGAGCAACCCCAGTGGTAAGACCGTCTTTTTAGTACTTGAAATGGAAGTAGGCATTTGTTTGAAGGAGAGCAGTCAGGACACTCAGGTGAGGAACATAGAATGGTGGATGTTTCCATAGTTAGGGAATTCCAGAATCAAACGTTTGAAACCACAGTTTGAAGATACCTTGGAAAAAACTTTCTTATTATTAAACCCCAGAAACAAGCCATATTCTGGAAATTGAAGAGTTTCTCTGAATGCAGATCTTATCTCTTTGGTCATGGAAAAGCAAACCCTTAGAAAATAACAACCCTCAGAAAGTTAATAAATAAATGCTTGGTGGCTTTGCTGCTATCACAGATGATACTTCAGTTGCTGTCAGCAAACTTAGCATTTCTTGATTCAGACTAAGTGTTTGGGAAGGCACAGAAGGTTGGTTGTTACAGACGTATATGAAAACATTAGGGAGAGGGGTGAGTTGAACATTTCTCCTTTAAGTTTAGTTCCTTTATTATTTTCCTTTTCATAACTATACCTAAAAGGAGGCATTAAAATAACTAAAAAGTAAGGCTTATGTATGATGTATTAAAAAGATCCAAGTATAAGAACACTCACCGAGGTATTTTTTATAATAATGAAAGATAGGAAATAATGTAGATGAGCATCAATAGGAATGTGGGTTACAAAAAAACATGGGACAGTGGAGGGCTTTGTGGTGGTTAAACTGAATGGGCTACAGTATATAGAATAACATGGAAAGATCTTGAAAATGTAGTATCTTTTCAGCTATATTGAAATGTGATCGACATAGAATGAAAACATGATTTTGAATAAAGAAAGCAAGTGGCAAAGGATTTATGCAAAATGATAGCATTTATGTAAATTAATTTGAAACAAAGTGATAAACTGTATCATTTGTATATGTTTATAACAAAACTTGAAAATACAAGGAAGGATAAATCCCTAATTCAGGATACTGATTGATGTTCCCCTCCTAGAGGAGGGGAAGGAGATGAGGGATTGGGATTGTAGCTAAAACTATAAATGTCATTATTTTTTTAAAATAAAATTCTGAAGCCAAAATGGCAAAATGTTAAAATGTATTAAATTGGGGGGCTAGATACACAGATGTCTATTGTATTATATTTTGTTCCTTTTGGTGATTTTGAAATACAAACATAAAATTAAGGAGACGCATGAATATAAGCATCTAAAAAGTAAGCCTCAGATAAGAATTATTGTTAAAAGACTCAGTTTATCCATTCTCAGCCTTTTCAGACAGAAACCCCATTTCATTAAATTGTGCCTAGGTGATGCTGTGCTTCTGTGAAATCACTGGGGGAAAGGGGAGGCTTCAAGAGGGAGTGGAAATGCAAACCAAAACTCATCTTCAGCGGCCAGGAGGTTTTTATTTTCTCCCAAACGGGGACTCTTTGAAGGGAAGGATAATCTTTGATCTTCCTGTACCAATCCAGCATATCCAGCCAAGTGCTAGGGACACAAAGGCAGCTCAAAATATCAATAACAGAACTTTTGGTTGTCTTCCTGAACAGCTCAAAGCAGGTTCACACGGATTCCCTTATGTCGCCCCGCTGGGGTCCTGGGAATCTGATTCAGATCACATTACCAGCGCCACTCTGCCTAATCACAGCGGGATTGTCCTGTTCAATATGGAACCAGAAGGGCTTTGTTCTAAGAAAGATGACCTGGGAAATCCTGCTGAGATAAGTTGGTCTGGATTGCATTTGGCTCATCTCATTACTGGATTGATAAACGTCCAGAACAATGACTGTGTGTTTCTCTGTTGGATTTTATTGAAAGGAACTTGCATTCACTACTTCTGACTGTGACAGAGCCATAGCATATTTTCTCTCAGTGCCTGCCTTACAATTTCTGAGGGTTTTCATGGTTTCTGTCTATAAACCAGCATTTTGAAAATTCTCTGCATGAAAGATGTAGTAAGAGTTGCATCAAGGTGATTCAGGAAAATGAGACATACGTGCTCATTGGGTCCAAGTTCGTCACTCTCTCTAGGCAAGAAAAGGCAAGGATGCATGCTTAGCAAAGCCCCATCAGAGCTGATTATTTATATCACAGGTTAGCTATTAAAGCAGACACCCAGAGAGGACCAGCACAGTGTGTGTTTGTTACTCTGGGGAGATCTTTCTGCCATTAACATCTTAATTTCTGCTAACTATCTTTTGATTCACAGCAAATGGTTTGATTGCTTCCAAAGGATTAAGAAAAAACCCTGGACATTATCAGGAAAGTTTGATAGCTCCTTTAGGCTGGTGAGTGGTGGTCAAGTGGATGTGGATTACACTCCAGGTCCAGCTGCCTCACCAAGAAAAATGATTCTAAAGAATGCAGAGGAATTAAAGACATCAGCCAATCTCTTTGTTGATGGTAGGTAGCAAATTATGATGTAGGGAATGATCTCTGTGGGGTTAAGGAGGCAGAAGTAAAGAGTGGAATCCCAGAGCCCTTCTAGTGGAAGCATGGCTGCATGGTGTCTACTCAAAGGGGTGGAGTCAGGTAGCAGGTTGGGTCTTGATGGGAAGGAAGAAGAGAGATGATTTGGAGGAGGAAGATGGGAAAACTCTACTGCTGCTCATGGCTACAGAAGTGACATGTCAGCTAGACTTGACTTTCGATTTTGGAGGAAAGGGAAGAGAAAGAGATTCAGTTTTTGAGCTCTTACTGTGTTCTAGGAACTTCACTGAACACTTGAAAATGAATTTTAAATCCACTTGTCAAACACGTAATTGTATATTATTATGTTAATCTTTTTAGAGGAGAAAACTAAGCTTAGAGAGATTTATTTCCCCATGGTCACGTCTAGTAAATGGGGGAGGTGGAATTTAAATCTAAGTTTGTACTTGACTTCAAAGCCACGTTTATTCTACTTACTATTCACTGTTTGGACCATGAAATGGATCGTAACACAAATGAGGGCATCTGCGTGCACAAACACAACACACACATTCACTCACTCACATGCTCTCGTTGTGTTTACAGAGAGGACAGTGCAGTGCGTGCCCCGCAGCAGGTACCCAGGCTGATCGATTGCAAGTATGGGAAGAAAATATTAGAACTTTCATTTACATTTTCATTTCAGCTTTTAAAAATTACTACTTTGTGTACATGTTATAAATACTGTATTATGTACATTGTTTTGACATATACAGTACATGTATGTGTATATGTGTGTGTGTGTGTCTGTGTGTTTGTACATATACGTAAGATGTGTGATCAGAAATGTTTGGCGAGTGATGATATAGACCAGGGGGTGGAAATTACAGCTCGTGGACCAAATCCAACCCATCACCCGATTTTGTAAATAAAGTTTTAATGGATCATAGCCATGCTCACTTGTTTACATATTGTCTGTAGCTGAGTCAAGTAGCTGTGACAGAGACCACACGGCCCACAAAGCCTAAAATGTTCCCCAGGTGGCCTTTTACAGAAAACATTTGCTGCCCCCAGACTTATACCATGAAGTAGAAGTAGACAATAGGAGGTTTGAAGCAAAAGCTTTGCCCTCAAACGTAAATTGATTTTTCATCACGGTTCTGCCTAGAAGCTTAGTAGAGCCAAAAAAAGTGGATAAAACCTAATGTTTCATCTCAATGATCGTAAGTCAACTTTTTAGTTAGTACTTGATATCTCCTGACCTAAAACCCTGCATCTTATCAACCTGTTCTGTGCAAAATAGGATACGATGAACAGGCAAAAGTGTTGACACAGGGACATGTACAATAATGAACAAAAAAAGGATAATTCCTATAAAAGCCAGCATTAATCTACCTGCCGGTGGGCTCCCTGGCATGCATCCACTCACCTTCCTCAGCTGCAGAAGCTGCAAATTTTCAGCTGTCAGCTCAGTATTGCTTGGCACTTGGTCAATGTTGACCAACTTGGCCTCAACCCCACGAGCAGGTTGTTTCTGGAGTAGTTCTAGGATTTGCTCTGCCTGGGGCTCAAATTTGCTCTCTACGGTCCCATTGGGATAAAGCCCCAACCATGATATACTGAGTTAGGGTTGCAACTACGTTTTAACCCCTACCTGTCCTTATACCTGCAAAAATGGTTTTCCCCTGGGCTTCCCTGGTGGCGCAGTGGTTGAGGGTCCGCCTGCCGGTGCGGGAGATGCGGGTTCGTGCCCTGGTCTGCGGGGATCCTGCATGCCGCAGAGCAGCTGGGCCCGTGAGCCGTGGCCGCTGAGCCTGCGCGTCCGTGCTCCGCAAGGGGAGAGGCCACGACAGTGAGAGGCCCGCGTACCGCAAAAAAAAAAAAAAAAAATGGTTTTCCCACTTCCTCACTCAAAGCTCTCCAGGATCCTGATTCCACCACATGGCGATCTGAACCAGTGCCCTGCTTAACTCACAGCCTCAGACCACTCAGCAATTAAAGAGCCTGGATCACAACCACATCTCCACTTGAACTCAGACACTGTGCTTTGGGCTGCTGGCCATTCTCAGCCTCAGAGCTAGGCTGGCCTCTCTGGCACATTCCATGCAGATCCGTGCTTGTTGCCTTTCTCTGACAGCCCATTTTGAAGCCCGCGCGTGCTTTGCAAGTAAGAACATAAGGATTTTGTCTGCAGTCTTCCCAAGCAGTAAAATCCGAGCTTCAAATATTTGAAATCAACGGGGTAACAGAACAAAGTCACTTATGAGATAAATCACTCACAACTGAGCTATTTCTCAAGTGATTAAGCATGTTGAGCTCCTAATAGAGTTTTCAACCCCTTTCAGGTCAGAAGCATCGGTGAGAAGTCTGAACCCTCCAACCAACAGTGATCAGAGATTAATAATTCCCTCCAGCTGTGACTCCTATGCTCAGTGGAGATTGTGGCTTGCAGCACCACTCCGGGCCTCACAGGCTCTCGTCAGGGTCCCTGGTCCCCAAATAGGGAAATGTCCACTTGCCTTGCTGAGCCAATTCAGCGAAAACTTAGCACTGATGCCCGATTGCTACGTGATGTTCCATGGTGGTGGGCTGACCCAGCAGCCATTACCTAGCCATTAAGGATGCTCACAGATTGCTACCTTGTTTTTTGTTTGGACAACCTTGAGGGAAAACTACTGATCCTTTGGGATCTGGTCCTTTATAATTTTTGTAAGGATTCACCACATCATGGAGAATGCCTTCAAGAAGATGGCTGGTTTTGTACCTGGTCTTACTCTTTGTACTCTCATCCCTCTAGCCAGACAGATACTTCAGTGCATAAATCAGATTAGATTTCTTCCTTGATTCAAATCTCTCATGGTTTCCCAAAGCAATAATTAGGGCTCATTAGGCCCTGCAAATCTTCACCCTCCTCATGCTTTAGTCATGTCCAACTTTTACACTCATTTCCACCTCAGGGCCTTTGTGATTGCTGATTCGTCTGCCTGGAATGCTCTTCGCCAAGATCTTTGTGTGGCTGACTCAATCTTATCAGCCATGTCTTAGCACAAATGTCACCTCCTTAGAGAAGTCCTCCCTGACCACCCTAGCAACATAGATACCCTCCTGGTCCACTCACTTTCTCTCCCTGTCACCCTATTTTACTGTATTCATAGCACTTATCACTCTTTGGATTTATATTGTATTGTTTATGTCATTTTGCTTGCTGGTTTATCATTCATTTATTCATCCATGTCTACATGCAACAAGAGTAAGTTCCATGCGGGCAGAACTTCATTTGTCCGGTTGCCTACTTTATATTCAGAGAATAGTAGTATGCTCTCAGTAAATATTTTTGGACAAAGGATTGAAGGAACAAATGAGGTAATGAGGTAGTTTTCTCCACTTCTTCTTGTATCACTCATCTTCTTCCAGGAAGTATTTCATTTCCATGAGATCATTATGCACATCCTCTCAACCAGGCCCCATATTTCACATATACCTTCCAGAAAACCCCTAAGTCGACTTTAAAGTCAAGATCTACCTCATCCCTGTAGAAAAACAGGAAACTCAACTGAACAGCTCTATCATCTAAAGTGCTAACAAAATAGCTCCTCTAACTTCCATACCATTAAGCTTGCCCACAATTATTTTATTTATTTATTTATTTTAAAGTGTTTTTTTTTTTCTTTTTTTTTTTTGGCGGTACGCGGGCCTCTCACTGTTGTGGCCTCTCCTGTTGCGGAGCACAGGCTCCGGACGCGCAGGCTCAGCGGCCATGGCTCACGGGCACAGCCGCTCCGCGGCATGTGGGATCTTCCCAGACCGGGGCACGAACCCGTGTCCCCTGCATCGGCAGGCGGACTCTCAACCACTGCGCCACCAGGGAAGCCCCTTGCCCACAATTATTAACAAGAAGGCCCCCAAACTGCCTCTGCTAAATGCTTACATATTCTCACAATTTATCAAATTAAATAACGGAAGTTGAGCAGGCTGTGGAAAGTTTAAAATATTGTGCCAATTAAGATTACATGTGCATTTCAGAGACATCTTTTCTTATTGATTTTGAGAAATGTGCTATCTTAAAAGAGACTAGATACAAAAATGGTAGCCAATAGCAATTTCTCAGATGTGTTTAAACCACACATTTTTAACCGATTTCTTGCAGCTGTTTCAACAAGGGTCTGATCAGAGAAGCAGACCCACACTGAGTGATAAAAAAGATTTATTATAGAGATCAGACTCTATGCAATCATGGGAGCTTGTTAAGCCATTATGTAAATATGCTGCCTTTGTGGCTAGCGCTGGGTCTAGGTCAGCTGGGAGAAGCTGGAGGGAAGAAGGACGTGAAGTCTGGGAGGTCAAGGACAAAGTGAAACCTGCGAAGATGAGCTAGGCCTTGTGTTGGTCTCTCATTGGAACTCATGGTGGTCTCTGACTGCTTCCATGCTTCCTACTTTGACGGCGTGATTGCAAAATTGTTGATGCTCTTTGCCATGGAGAAGCTGAAGGTGGAGATCCGGGAGGAGCTCAAAGAACTGAGGCCTGGATATTGCCCTGCACCTCCAAGGTGACCCAGCAGATCTGTGACAACGTGCACGATGCAAGCCACAATAGCGCTTGACTCTCAGCCAGTCTTTCCAGGGTAAACATGGCTGTTGCTTCCCCTCCACCTTCTAAATCTCAAATACATTGCTCTTTCAGCTAATTCCAATTCAAATCGTTCAAGGAAACATGTTTCTGGCTCAGCTGATCTCACACAACACCAAGCCGCTGTAGTAAGTAGCAGATTTTACAAAACCCTACAACCCATACAGTCATAAATGTATATTTCTTTGAAGCTCATTGATCCCAGATAAACCTGGGCACCAGTTTAGACTTCACCTCCAACCAGCACGTCACCTTTAGGAAGTCACTTAAACACTCTGACCTTAAGATACTGCGCTGGCTAATTAAGGGCATTTTGATGATATCTCTAAATGGCTTTCCAACTCCATTATGTCCTGACTCTAAGATCTAACTTCTTATTATTTCTTTAATTTAAAAGAACTGAGTATAGAAAACTCAACCAATAAACATGATCTTTGATCAATGTGTAAACCTGTATGCTAGTTCTAAATCTATAAAGTTCTATAATACTTATTTTTTAGAGATACATACTGAACTCTTTATGGACAAAATGACATGATGTGGGGGATTTGCTTCAAAATAATAAGGGAAAGAAGGAAGTGCCAGGGAAGAAAGGGAGTAAACATGAAACACAATAGGCCATAAATTAATAATTGCTGAACTTCATAATTGGTGAATGTGGGTAATGGGTTCATTACACTATTCTCTCTACTTTTGTATGTGTTTGAAATTCTCCATAGTAAAGTGTTTATTAAAAAAATTGCTTGCAGGCTTCCCTGGTGGTGCAGTGGTTAAGAATCTGCCTGCCAATGCAGGGGACACGGGTTCGAGCCCTGGTCCAGGAAGATCCCACATGCCGCAGAGCAACTAAGCCCATGTGCCACACAACTACTAAGCCTGCACTCTGGAGCCCGCGAGCCACAACTGAGGCCCACACACCTAGAGCCCTGCTCCGCAACAAGAGAAGACACTGCAATGAGAAGCCCGTGCACCGCAACGAAGAGTAGCCCCCGCTCGCCACAACTAGAGGGAGTCCGCGTGCAGCAACGAAGACCCAACGCAGCCAAAAATAAATAAATAAATTTATTTTAAAAAAGAAAAAAATTGCTTGCTAAAGAGTTTTGATTGTTGCATTTTGTTTTTTCTCATTTTATTGTTTAAGAAAAATGAGGTGTAATTGTTCCCATATAAGATCCCCAGGGAGACAGAGCCCTGTGCCCATATGATAATTTATATCTACTGGTCCTTACAAATTATTCTCCACTCCCCCATCCCGCCAATGACCAGGCTGCAAGCCCAGACCTGGGAATTTTTGTTCACATACAACAAAACATTAAAGTATTCAATATGCAAAATGTAGTACAATCCCCTGTTTTCAGTGAGGTGCTTCACCCTCAGCCTCCCCCAGCCCCACTCCTGGCAGAGCCTTTCTGGTCCAGCTTCACAGAGAATAAATCTCCTGTCTTACGTCTGTGTTGGAGGATATGGTCACCCAGCTGTGAGAGTCAGGGACTGGGTTTGGAAATCAGTTTCTTATAAAGACTCGAATAAGTCCTGTTGGATCAGCCCCCTCTCACATCCCATCATCACCAGCTGGGATCTGAGGTGGGACTTGACTTCAGACAGATAGGACCCTTTTCTGGGCTCCATTAAATCAATTGTAACTAGTCCTTGGAATTTCCATCTTCCAAAATGTTATTGACATATATTGTCTCCTATAATCCCATCTACAATTCTTTTTGTTTTTATTAATTTTTATCATTTTTATCCTTCATTCTAAATTTTGGGGCTTGGTGGGAGCTAGAGATAAACACATTTGTTTAATCCAATCCCTTTAGAGGGAAATCCCTGCTTGAGCATGTCCGCCCCAAACATTGTTTCCCTTTGTTTTCATAGGACTCATTTCAGGTGTCTTGTGTGGATCTATCCTTCTTCCTCATATATTAACCATGCCCGCCTGGACTTGCAGTATCTGTCAGGCTCACCTGCTGAAGCAGATTCCTACTTTTAGAATCTTTTGATCAGTACTATCTCTCCTGACACGAGAAATGCTTCACTGGATAGAATTATTATTCTAGCTTAACCAAATCACTCAGAGTGATCGTTACCATCAAAAGCATTGCGAGACACATGGAAGAGTACACTTACCTGTGTTTAAAAGCAGAAGCCGGGGCTTCCCTGGTGGCACAGTGGTTGAGAGTCCGCCTGCCAATGCAGGGGACACAGGTTCGTGTCCTGGTCCGGGAAGATCCCACATGCCACAGAGCGGCTAGGCCCGTGAGCCATGGCCACTGAGCCTGCGCGTCTGGAGCCTGTGCTCCGCAACAGGAGAGGCCACAACAGTGAGAGGCCCGCGTACCGCAAAAAAAAAAAAATGCAGAAGCCAAGCGAATTCTACCTTCTGGAAATTTACAGCGTCAAATCCTGCTTGAAAACAGCAGCTCTGTGAGTTCAGTTGTGTACATTTGCAGGTGCAGTAAAAGCGGGTTGTCTTTTTCTTAACAGAGATCAAAAGTTCCTTCTGGTATTTTTGTAGGATGTAAAGCCTCTTTGGAGGAGTGACAAGCTTCCAGAGGTGATGATGATAACGCCCTTCTGTCCACCTTGCAGAGCTGGTGGAGAGGGAAGCCAAAGGAAAAGCCAGGGCATTGGAAGAGACCCTGGGAAGTCTTGCCAGACACAGTGGACTGGGATTCCCTTTCCTATCTCCCACCTTCACCTAGGTCACAAATCTCCCACCACCATCTCAATTTTGTTGAGTTCCAAAAGGAATTATGATCCAGTGCCAATTTGTAAATCTGCACTTGGAATGTGTACTTTGATTTAGACAGTACTCTCTCCTATAGAGAGTGGTCTTGACACAGCAATTAAGGTCAAATACTTAAATGAAGATAACCCCAAATTGTGTGAACCCTGGTTTTGGCTTGTTTACTTCTTGCTGCAAGATCAGAGATAAGCCCTCTGATAATAGCATTTATTATTTTTCTCCGCTTTCTTTTGCTTCTGCCTCCTCTGCTTCTCCTCTTCAATTATTATTATTTAACATTCATTGAGTTCCTGATATTAGCAATTTTTTAAAAAGTGTTAAGACATAGTTCCTGTCTTCAAGGAGCTTACTGTCAATACGATAACATTGAATTGGTATTGAGTGAAGAAGAGGAGATAATATTCCAGAAAAACCAGACTTTCATTTTCCATTTTCCTCTTTCTTTAAATGCATTCTCCATTCTCTGCTCCACTTTGTGTCTGTGTAAACACATTGTCACCAATCATGTGCAAGCCTTCCAATTTCGTTTTTTATAACTCACATACCACCCGTATTTGCCCAACTCCCTTGTTTTTCCACAGAAGGATGTGTCATCTTTGGTTTGGGTTTGTTAGCCCTTAATGAGGAAGTCTGCCTCAAACCCACCCATCCTTTTTGTGTGGGGCTGTTACTCTTCCTTTCTCCTGAAATAAAACTGACTGCAAATGGACTTCTCATCTGTTTCATATTTCTGTGTGCACAACTCATGGGGTTAGAACTGGTTTCTTCCATTATCTTAATTGAATCCATCTTCTACATGTAAACATTTTACAAGGAAATGTGAATTGTGCAAGGGTAGGCTAGGACCCTAAGTTTGAGGCTTCTTTTTATTACTAATTGGCTGCATATCCCATGCTATTCAGGCACACTTTTGCCTTAGTTTCCCAATCCTGAGAATTCCCTTTAGAGTAATGGCTCTGTTTACTTCATACACGTTGGAGATAAGAAAAGGGCTACATAAATATTGGCAGAGAATGTTGCTGTTTCTGTTTAAACCACTCTTGAGATTGTGGAATATCACAAAATATGGCTCCCCGTTGCCACGATACAGAGCTAGGATGTGTAATGTTTTATATTTCCTCTGTGTAGTTCAAAGTTTGTTTTGAATTTATTAATCAGCTGTATGCCTCCATTCTTATTCTGGGGGAAGTTATATTGTTCTTATGAGATAAAATAAGCTTAAATGAGTCCAGCTCGTGAAGATAACTTTTTTTTTTTGGCCTTATAATTCCTTGTTTTGGTTTTTTCCACACTAGGCCTTTGCTTCTATAACCATATGTTATTTTTACTTGCTCGAGGTGAAAGTAACTTTAAAAAGTCTGACAGTGAGATTAAATTTTCTCCTTGTTCAAGCAGACAATAAAAACGATCTAGGTCCATAAGGTTGCAGGGGATAAAAATGAGTGATAACTCTTCTTCCTCTATATTAAGATATTTTTCTTTTAAATCTACATACTTCATAGCTGGAGTTGTTTCTGCTCTTATTGCACCTTAATAGGAAAATCTGTTCCCGTAAAATAAACAGCAGTTCCACTGCCCATGGATTCTTTTTTTTTTTTTTTTTTTTTTGCGGTACGCGGGCCTCTCACTGCTGTGGCCTCTCCCGTTGTGGAGCACAGGCTCTGGACGCGCAGGCCCAGTGGCCATGGCTCTCGGGCCCAGGCGCTCCGCAGCATGTGGGATCTTCCCGGACCGGGGCACAAACCCATGTCCCCTGTATCGGCAGGCGGACTCTCAACCACTGCACCACCAGGGAAGCCCCCCGTGGATTCTTTATATTACAAAATTGAAGATTACTATAATGCCTTGAGAATATTATTCAATTTACCAACATCTGATTTGCACACAAATTTTCCAAAAAATGCATGAAATCATGCATGTCATTCTCCACAAGGCAGTCAGTCATCTTTTAAAACATTATTTAAGTCAGGGGTCCCCAATCCCCAGGCTGCAGACCGGTATCGGTCTACGGCATGATAGGAACCGGGCCGGACAGCAGGAGGTGAGCGGCGGGTGAGCGAGCGAAGCTTCATCTGCCCTCCCCATCGCTCGCATTATCGCCTGAACTGTCATATCCCACCCCTCACCCCGGTCCGTGGAAAAATTGTCTTCCACGAAACCAGTCCCTGGTGCCAAAATGGTGCAGACTGTTGATTTAAGTAATGTCTTGTCTCTCCTTAAGGTCTTATGCAGGCTTTCTGTTGTATTTAGAATAGAATCCAAACTATTCCCTGTGGCCTTTGAGGCCCAATGTCGCTTGACCCAGGCCTCCTCTGCACGTTTTCTCTCACCAGGTTTCTTCTGCTTACTATATTCCCTGACACTAACTGACTGATTCATTTATTCATTTGACAAATATTTTTTGAGGACATCGTATGTGTTCGGCACTGTTCTATACATTATAAGTACCACTTAGAACAAATGCAGCAAAGTCTTTACGCAAATGGAATTGATAACTTGGGGAGGGGATCAGATAATTAACAAAGCAAAGTGTGTTAGGAATACATCCAGTGAAACCAAATACAGTGTGCACTGCAGGACAGAGACGGAGGAAGACATCTTTGGTTTGGGTGGTTAGGGAGACCTTTATAAGGTGATAATATTTTAGAAAAGAAGTGGATGGAATGAGAGGATGAATCACGAGATTTGGTGAAAGAGCACTGTAGGCAGAGGGAATAGCAAATGCAAAGGCCCTGAGGTAGAAATGAGTTTGTTGGATGGACAAGGGGAAGGGGGTGGAAAAGAATGAGAGGGAAGAATGGACGGTGAGATCATAGTGATAGGAAGGATCAGATCTTGTAGACAAAGAGTCAGATTTTATTCTGAGTGTGTTGGGAATAGATTCTGAAAGTGTAAGAGAGGAAGCTGGGGGTGGGTGTGGGGGTTGTTGCAGTTGTATGGGTGAGAGATGATGGTATCTGGGATTAGGAAAATGGCAGTAGATTCTGGAGAAGTGTTTGGATTCTAGAATTGTTTTCCTGAGATTTATTATTTTATTTTATTAGTTTTTTCACTGAGGTACAGTTGACAAAATTGTAAGATATTTAAAGTGTATAATGTGATGATTTGATATATGTATACATTGTGAAAAGATTCCCCTCAAAGAGTTAATTAACACATCCATCAATTCACATATTTACTGGATTTTGTTTGTTTTGTTTTGGGTGAGAACATTTAAGCTTTACTCTCTTAGCAATTTCAGAGTTTTTTTTTTAAGGTTATATCAAAAGTATTACTATTGTATTCAATATGCTGTGTAAGAGGCCAAAGAACTTAGGGATAACTCCTGAATTTTTAGCTGGAGCAACTGGATAAGTGAAGGTTCCATTTACTAAAATTGGAAAGGTTGAGAAAGGATGATGATTTGAGGGGAAAGCAAGGGTTTTGTTTTAGGTATGTGCAGTTAGAGCTGCCTGTTAGACATTCACAGGAAGATGAACTTGGCAATTCAAAATGTAAATCTGAAGCTTATGGCAGAGTTAGTGGCTGGGGTCTCTAGATGGTATTTTCAGCTGGGGCAGCAGATAAAATAAATGAGGGAGTTGATGTGGATAAAGAAGAGGGAAGAAGAGGAGAAACTGCCTGCACGAGAGACTGCAGAGGACCATTAGCTGAGGCAGAAGGAAAGCTGGACTCAGCAATCTTCTGAAAACCAAGTTACTCGAACTTTCAAATGGAGGAAATAATCCACGGTGTCAAATGCTATCATCCATGTCATGTGAAGTGAGGGCTGTCTTGCCAACTGGATTTGGCAAGATGGAACCACTGGTCACCCTGACTAGAGTGACGGAAGTGTAGCAGTGGGGTTGAATTGAGCGAATTGATATTAGCAATTTAGCAGCTGGCTAAGAAATACATTGAATGCAAAAACAATATTCTTTTTGTTTAATAACACACTAGTGTTAAGATTAAAATTGCTGAGGTTGCCAGAGTTCAAGGTCTTTGTTAAGTTGCATGAAACTTCTAGTTCATAAAAGAAATGAGGAGGTGTGTTCTTGGGATACAGATGCTCAGGCTCACAGGCAGTGTGGGATAAAAGACCGTACACGATTTCCAGGGCCACGTGGTCCAAGTTCAGATCCTTGCTCTTCCAGCGGTGTGACCTTTACTCAATCAATCTCTCTCTTTAAAAAATAATTTTTTTTTTAATTTTTGGCTGCATCACGTCTTAGTTGCGGCATGCAGGATCTTCGTTGCGGTACGCGGGATCTTTTTGTTGCGGTGCACGAGCTCTTCGTTGCAGCGTGCAGGCTCTTTGTTGCAGTGCTTGGGCTTCTCTCTAGTTGTGGCATGTGGGTTTTCTCTCTCAGGCTGAGGTGCGCAAGCTCAGTAGTTGTGGCACGCGATCTTAGTTGCTCAGTGGCGTGTGGGATCTCAGTTCCCTGACCAAGGATCGAACCCACGTCCCCTGCATTGGAAGGTGGATTCTTCACCACTGGACCACCACGGAAGTCCTCAGTCAATCTCTTGAGTTCTGATTTCTTTGCGTAAAGTAGGAGTAATACCGACAATGTCAAGAAATTGCTACTAGAATTTACTGGAATAACATATGTGAAGGGACGAGTAGCACAGTCCCTTAGTTTCCTTCTCTAAGGAGTTATGGAAAAGCCACATGAACCTTCCATCTGTGTATTGTGTGCTGAAGCTTATGCCAAAAAGAGGGGCTTTTATTTCCTTGGATTTCTCTTATTCTGGAGAAATAAAAGTAGTTCAATTAAAAAATGTCAGCTTCAGCTTCATCCAAGTGTCAGTAAACTTCATAGTCCCCATGCTTAGAACTCTTTCCCCCAAAGAAGCTATTCTATTGTTCTCTCTGTAGAGAAGCAATCTCTGGATGAACAACAAGGTCCTATTGTATAGCACAGGGAATTATATTCCATGTCCTGTGATAAACCATAATGGAAAAGAAGATGAAAAAGAATATATAAATGAATCACTTTTCTGTAAAGCAGAAATTAACACAACATTGTAAATCAACTGTATTTCAATAAAAAAATAAACAAAAGCAATCCTGATGCCACGCCCCTCAACCTCAACCCCCCACCTGGTTCCGTCTCTCATCTCTCTCATCCTTCTCTTAATCTTTCTGTACATTTCTATTTTCTTCTTTCGACTTCCCTTTATTTTCTGAGTTTACAAATAATGCTTGCTCATGTGGTGGGAAAAGGGGACGTCTTAATTTGTAAAGAGGTGGTTGACACCAGTCATGGCAGTGTCAGGTAACTTTTCCCTAGGAACTTCCCATTAGGTGACTTTCTGACTCTCCTCTGGCTGCTTCTGCTTCCATGTGGTTGAGGACAGAAAGGACTCATTCCTGTTCTCATGTCACACACAGTGACTAAACATGACAAAAACCTCCATGGAAACTTCTATGGATCTTAGCTGTGATCTCTTTCAAACTCCTCCCTTTTCCCCAGCACTTTTTTCTTTGCACAGAGTATCTCTTCATGTGGGGAACTTGAGTCCTCAACAGCTCGTCGAGCTTTGCCTGATTTACCAGGCTGTCCCTTAGCCCCGATTGTCCTCTATCCCCGGCTCTTAGATGCTTCCCAGCAGCTGGTCCTGGTCCTCCTGCGTAGGACTGTTCCTCCACAGTCATTGCCCAGGAGGTAGAAGACTTTCGTGCCCAGTGACAAACGATTACATTTCAGGAAGCTGAGTCCTGGAGCACCTGGGGAAGCGATTACTCTCCTGAGAGTTGTGGGTTCGGCTGACTCTCTTGTTTATGGTTTCGTGGAGGTAAATGAATCCGCAGAGACAAGATGTGCTCCAAGATGTCCCTGGAACAAGGTTACAGCCCTTGTTTTTGCCGAAGTTGTGTCTGTCACACTCAGCTTCCACTCACAAAGAGGAGAGGCAGGCTTTGCTCTGGACTGATTGAGAGGAGCAGAAGGAAATGGGACCCACACGCTGACCGGAGCTGGGGTTTTTCTGCCTTTTGGACTAGGCAGGTTTTCTGTGCATGTGTCCCCAGGGCGCCTTCAAGTGCTTACATGAACTTGACAAGCACCTGTGATTTATATTTTGAATCTTGCCCAAGTCTGTGCAGCAAACTTTTGGTTTAGACTACGGGGGAGATTTTGAGCTTACTCTGAGAAGGCTGCTTGAAAACCAAATGATGTAAGTCGATGTGCAATTGCTCTGAGTTGTTTTTAAATGGAGTAAATATGAAGTTCTAGAAACACATACTCAGAGCTGGTGTGGAAGTTCTTGGCTAGGGAGCAGATGGGGATGGGAGATACTTGTGAACTCAAAGTCTCGTCTACCTGCATTTCAGTTTTCGTTTATGCTTCACAAAGAAGCATCTGTTACATAAACCACGGGAGCCCATCAATGTTACTAGATCCTGGAGCTGGCAGTGGGTTGAGAAGCTGAGTGGCAAAAGCTGGGTCTCATGATTCCAATCAAGCCTTATTAGAAAGATTTATCTTTACAAAATGAATTGTGTGTTTGGAAGAAATGACTCTTTTTAAAAAGAATTTCCACAACAAATGATAACTGAAGGAAATATTTTGAATTTTAGAAAAGTGGCAGCCTCTTACAAACATGAACCTGCAGGTGTTAGCTTCTCAACATTTTGTAAAACAGCAAACCAATGTATTTGTTGTTCTACGTGAATCACTGGGTCACATGAAGTGTTTTAAGGCTAGGTTTGGTTTTCTTTTTTAAGGAAGTATCAGTAGCCTTAAATAACCAAACAAATTCACCCAACTCTCTTGACTGTTTTTAGAACCCCGTGATAAATCAGCTTTATGTCCTCCATGTGAAAGTTCTAAAGTCTTGGAAGAGAATGTTAAAAGTAAAATCTCAAAGTCCACTCTAGCTGCTGTTTTTCTACATAAAACGAACTGCAATAACAGCAACAGAGGAACAAGACCAAAATCCCAAACCCAACTGCCAAAAACTTCCAGATGGTTCTCATCTCACAAAAACTCACATAGATATATCAAGAAGTCACATCAGCAGACGGGCCTATGGGTTTTTTTCTTCTTTGTCCTGTTTCTACCACTTTTTATCTTACCTATAAATTTTCCCTAGAGTGGTAATTAACTAAGATTCTTCGGGCTTCCCTGGTGGCGCAGTAGTTGAGAGTCCGCCTGCCGATGCAGGGGACACGGGTTCGTGCCCCGGTCCGGGAGGATCCCACATGCCCCTTCGCGGCTGGGCCCAGTGAGCCATGGCCGCTGAGCCTGCGCGTCCGGAGCCTGTGCTCCGCAACGGGAGAGCCCACAACAGTGAGAGGCCCGCGTACCGCAAAAAAAAAAAAAAAAAGATTCTTCCTTGTATGTTTGTATCTACGCTAGGAATTAAGGGGGATCCTGATGTTTTTCTCATGAGATTCTGAAGTGTGATGGCTGATGAAAAGCCTTCTGTTGCAGGGTATCAGATTCAACTAAATACCAGCTTATATGGTCTTCAAGACACTGGAGAGGGAACAGAGTTTGGAATGTTCTCTACTGTGAAGTTCCTAGAGATACAAGCTTCTGTAGAACCGCACGTGAGCAGTGACACTTAAATAGTTGCTTTGTTTTTCTCGGTTGAGATCAGAAGTTTTCTAACACAGAGCATATTCACCACTGGGAAAGCCCACCCTGTTGATGGCAGAAAGAAAGATCCTACCTAATTCTAGATGCTGGAGATAATTCAGTTACATGGGTTTCGCTACTGGACTTTTCTTGTTTAACAAAGAAAAGCCACGTGAGAATTTGAGGCTGTTCAGGATGCTGGCTATACTGTCATTGGTTTAAAATCATCAAAAGGTGTCATGTTTTCCCAAAGCTCCTATACAATTGTGTTAATTCATGTAATAAATAGCTATTGTTTTTCTAAAGGATTATTTTATACAAAAATTTCCATATTTTTTGTTTACCCCCAAAGTGGGAGTGCTGGTAAAACATGGCATATGCTGCATATTATCATTCAGTTTTTGCAGAGAGTAGTAATCGTTCCCATTGCACTGGAGTCATTTCTCTGTTTTTGTGTGTGCATAGTCTTGTCTTGATAGTTATCAAGCACCTGAAAAACAGAGGCTATATTATGTTTTAATTACCTTTTCCAGAAGGGGAAACGAAGGTCAGTTGGCTCCATCCCTGGGGCATTTGCTGCTGGAGGAGTGGGGCTGAGGACAAACCCACCTCCGTTTTCAGTCCTAGTTTTGTACCCTCATCAAGAGTCTGGACTTTGTGAGGATGCTGGAGGTGTGATGATGACACCTTTAGGAACCTTTACACAGCTCTTGCTTTATGGCCATGCTCAGAGCACAAACCCTGGCTGTCTCTTTAGGGAGCTAACGTTGCTCCACTCTACCCATCACCTTTCTTGCTTTCTGCTTTATGTCTTGGCTCATGGTGGAACTAAATGGAGCATCTTCTTTTCACTTCCAAGAGTGGCAAAAATAACTTCAAGAAATCTCTGTTTTCCAGTCTTTGCTTAAAAATGTTGCAACACAGTAGTTGCCATCTACCATATGAGAAGACTGACTGTATGCCTAACACAGAGAAGGTGTCATATGTATTCCCTCGTCTTGACCCTTCTGTTCTCGCTCACCATACTCAGCATGGTGACCTTCTTTCTTTTCTTTGATGGAAACAAGTGAATTTCCATCTTGTGGCCTTTGAATGTGCTGATGCTTTTGCCTAAACTACTTTGAAATTCTCCTTCATATAACTGATGCTACCCATCACTTAAGTCTCAGCTCAGTGTCACCTTCTAAAGGAGACTCCTATGACCAACATCCCCGTCACAGCATTCACAGCACTTACTCTATCTGAAGTGATCTTGTTTATTGGCTTATGTGCTTATTTTCTGCCTCCCCTCATAAGAATACACACTTCCAAAGAGAAGGAACCTTGCCTATCTTGTTTTCTGCTCTGTCCCTAGCATGCAGAGCAGCTTGTAGTATATTTATATCCTGATAAGCTCTAGTGAAATTTCAGGTGACCAGAACACACACTCTGAAGCTAGATAATGTTTGTGATCAAATAAGTGGAAGATGATGAATTGGGAGATTGGGATTGACATATATACACTGATGTGTATAAAATGGATAACTAATAAGAACACGCTGTACAAAAAAATAAATAAAATTAAAAAAAAAAAGAAAAGTGGAAAAAAACCCCAAGAATAGATGAGATTTAAAATGTAGGATGTACGCTGGGGTTCATGTATATTTTTGAATTAGTGTTTTCATTTTTTCTGAATATATACCAAGGAGTAGAACTGCTGGATCATATGGTAGTTTTATTTTTAGTTTTTTGAGGAATCTCCGTACTGTTTTCCATAGTGGCTGTACCAATTTATACTCCCACCAACAGTGTTAAAGGGTTCCCTTTTCTCCACAGTCTCACTGCCATTTGTTATTTGTAGACTTTTTGATGATAGCCATTATGACAGGTGTGAGGTAAAATCTCATTGTTGTTTTGATTTGCATCTCTCCAGTAATTAGAAATGTTGAGTATCTTTTCAAGTGCCTGTTAGCCATCTGTATGTCTTCTTTGGAAAAATGTCTGTTCAGGTCTTCTGCCCATTTTTCAATTGGGTTATTTTTTGATATAAACTGTTTTTATATTTTGGATATTAACCCTTTGTTGGTCATATCATTTGCAAATATTTTCTCTCATTCAGCAGGTTGTCTTTTCATTTTGTTAATGGCTTCCTTTGCTGTGCAAAAGCTTTTAACTTTAATTAGGTCCAGTTTGTTTATTTTTACTTTTATTTCTTTTGCCTTAGGAGACAGATCCAAAAAAATATTGCTACAATTTATATGAAAGAATGTCCTGCCTATGTTTTTCTCTAGGAGCTGTATGGTTTCAAATCTTACAGTTAGGTCTTTAATCCATTTTGAGTTTATTTTTGCATATGGTGTGAGGAAATGTTGTAATCTCAATTTTTACATGTATTTGTGCAGTTTTCCCAGCACCACTTAGCAGCACTATTTACAATAGCCAAGACATGGAAGCAACCCAAGTGTCCATCGTCAGACAAATGGATAAAGATGTGGTGTATACGTACACAATGGAGTATTACTCAGCCATAAAAAGAATGAAATTCTGCCATTTGTAGCAAGGTAGATAGACCTAGAGAATATTATGCTTTATGCTTAGTGAAATAAGACAGACAATGACAAATACTCTATGATATCACTTATTTGTGGAATATAAAAAATAAAACAAATAAATGTATGTAGCAAAACAGAAACAGACTGACAGACATACAAAACAAACTAGTGGTTACCAGTAGGGAGAGGGAAGGGGGGCAGGAGCAAGATAGGAGTATGAGATTAAGAAATACAAACTACTATGTATAAAATAGATAAGCAACAAAGATATATTGTACAGAGCAGGGAATTATAGCCATTATTTGTAATAACTTTAATGGACTATAATCTATAAAAATACTGAATCACTATGTTGTACATTTGAAACTAAGATAATATTATAAATCAACTATAGGTCAATACAAAAATGTAGGATGAAGCCATGAATGAGATAAGTACATAAAATGCTCATCAGAACCTGGCGCATATTCTAGTGACCTGCAACTTTGGCTTTACATTGTCTAGAAGAGAAAAAACAATTACCTTCTTCACAATGTTCATAAGGCAAAATCTAACCAATGATTCAAAAGTAGAACGATTTTGAGACCCCAGAGAAGTATCTTCTCATAAAGATACTACGCAATGTGAAGAACAATTTTTTCTACTGCATCTATATGGTAAATAAGGCCAAAATTTTCATGTTTCCCTTTTATAATATGACAGCACACTAAAGTAAAAAACAGTTCTATGAGGACCCCCAAAACAATTCTATGGGGATCCCCAAATGATGCTATTTGGTTGTACAGCTTGGTGCTGGGATGGCTTCCCAAAGGATACATTTTAGACCACTTTCGTTTACATCAGGTCATAAATATTGTTCTCTATCCAGGCTGATCAGTACTAATTAGCATTTGATCCAAGGAGGCTGGGAGACACACACACACACACACACACACACACACAAGTTCCGGCAACCACCCAGAGTGCAAAAGACTCATACTGGTTAGGTGTATAATCATAAACTTTGAGAATTAGTGAACCTCAGAATAGGCTAGTTGGCCTGGCATAGATCATTGGATCTGTAGTAGAAAATCTTAGGGAACTAGACTTGAATTTTAAGAGTTGTTAATGTGAATGTATTGGGTTGGCCAAAATGTTCATTCAGGTTTTTCCGTAACATCTTGTGGAAAAACCCAAACGAACTTTTTGGCCAACCCAATATTTTTAACTTGTGCAATGGGACATAATTTAGATAGAAAAGAGTATGATGCAGAAATTTGCTCTACCACCTAGTGGCAGATCTGAGGCACTGAGGCCATCCACTTGGTACTCTATGAATGAATGGTTGCTTATTCTTGCCATAATTTATGGAAGTGGAACATTTAACTGTGGGCCTGGACTGACACCTCATCCAATCTCATGTAAGTTGTGATGTAATTTTGTCTAAATTTATTGAATCACCTGGATGGCTCAAAATATTAAATAGCTCTAATATTTCTACACACAAGCAAGTCATTTTCAACAGTGGATTGATTATGCAAGATGGGAAACCTTTGGCATGTCAAGCGTATGTACAGTTGCTGGGAAATAAGTCAACGAAACACTAATCAGTTCATTTAGGAACTGATAACATCAGCCCCAAGGCTACAAGAGCCATTCAGGCTGGGCTTCCTCCATGAGGGGGTGCACAGCCTCTGAACTGGTGGTAGAGTAGATTTCATCAGATAGGCTGTCAAATGCTTCATAGAACATGCCTTGGAGGATTAAGCTTCCACTGTTCATAGAATTTTATCAGACACTAGCAAGGTAGATTTTCCAGTAAAACAGGAAATTGCCCGAAGGCCACGCTTTTGAACATTTATTCAAGATGTACTTTAAATGCTGTTTCAGCTGTCATTTTTTGCTATCAGCAGAAATGTCTTTGCTTTTGTTTCAGGTGAACAGTTCTCTTTAATCACCAAAGTCAACTAAAATGCAGAGAAAACAAGAGCTATAAAACTAAAGCATGCGCAAGAAGGGGTGAGTGTAGGTGGGGTTGGCTGCAAAAGCAATTTGAGTTGGTTTGGAACCATGGTTGAGATCCTGAATTGGCAACAAAAGAAATTTATAAATTTCTTTGTTTAATAAGGTTAATAAGATGTACTATATGATAATGAATATGGGGGCACTATAGCGTAGGAGTTAAATGCATAATCTCTGGAGCCAGACTGCCTAGTTTCAAATACCAGTTTCAACACTTCTAACTTTTGAACACATTACTTAACTGCTTTGTGCCTCAGTTTCCTCATCTGTGAAATAGGAATAATTACCCAACATATGGGGCTATTGAGCAGATTAAGTACAACGCTTTGTAAGCACAATTATTTGCTATTATACTATAATTCTCTATAAAATCAGTAAGGACTTACATAAAAATTAGAATACAAACGTATTATTGAATAACTCTATATAGCCATTTAAAGCATAAAAATTAATAACTTCTGGCAGGTATACCAATATAAGATTTTAGGAACCAATATAAAATTTCCAACTTTGTTTAGGAAATACAGAATGTGTGTCAGAAATATGGAATGAATATATAGCAAAGGAAACACTCAATTTTCAACAAGTAGAATACAAGACAATTAGAACCTTCACACCTTTCAGTAGGAAATAACCTCCCGGTAGGTGGTAAATACATACGAAACATTTTTTTACGCAAATAAGTTTATCATAGCCCATAAATGAAAACATACAGTTATTTCCCATTTTATTATTTATTAATCTAAGCCAGCATCTCAGGAAATGACTGGCTGATCTCATTTGGTATTCATGTGGTCCTTTATTTTCTTCTAATCGGAGAATAGAACAGCCATTAATGTCTTTTGCCTCAAGTCATTTTGGGGGAGCATCAGTTCATTTCCTCAGTACAGTAAAGGAAAATGGAGTTGCCTCCTTGACATGTGTTTCAAAAGGCAAATATGATATTAAACTATAGTCCAAATCTGTAAGTGTTTTACTGCTAGAGAAACAAATTGCTTCAGGTCACTTCAGTGGTCTATATGGATAACACAGCAACACCGCCCCCTAAATGACCAGCTATTTGTCTTTAAACAACACTGGATACACTTTATATAGATGTTGACTTTTACTCAACTATTAAACTTATTCTAGAGAGTACAAACATATCTGATGACCAAGCTCAGTCTTTGATTTGCAAAGAATATAACTTTGTTATGAAGCTTATAAAAGCTCATTCCTCAGTTTGTCAGAATGACTTGCATCTTGAGTGGCCTGTGGAGTATTATCCAGTCTTCACACTGCACCTATCTGGTAAGGAGACATCATATTATCCCCATTGCAGAGAATGTAAAAGAAGAGTGGGATGATGCTAAGTGATTTGCCTAAATTATGTTTTAAAAAGAGATCATAACCTCACACCATCCTTTATTTTTACTTTATTTTTACTTTCTTCACATTTACTTTAGCTTTCTTTGTAAAAAATATATCTTCCTGTAAAGTTTTATCTTCTAATATTTCACACCATCTATATACTATGGTAAGCTTGCCATAACACTTATTTTGAAAATGTGAGTTTGCTCCAAAATGATTGATATATAGGGAATGATTTGAGCAGGACTTAAATTCAAATTTGTAGGTAGGTGCAATTCTGTTTTCAGAAACAGTAGGTAAACACAAAAAACCTCACCCAGCTGGCCCTAACAGCATAGGAATGCACAAAACTCACCTCCACATGTTACCGAGTCCAAGCTTGTACTGCTCACCACACGACAGGCCAATAAATTGAGAGATAAGTTGTTGGGTCAAGGAATAGCCACTTTATTCAGAAAGCTGGCAGACTGAGAAGATGACGGACTTGTGTGCCAAAGAACCATCTTGCCTGAGTTAGAATTCAGGCTCCTTTTATACTAAAAGGGGAGGGAGTAAAGTCAAACATTTCCTGTTTCCCAACAGCCTCAAGAGGGGATGTGTTAATTTCTTCCTCCCTGCAGTCATTCACAGGTGGACCTGGTCAGGATGTTTCCTGTGAACTATACAAAGGTACTTTAGCTTAGTGCTCATTACCTGGTGGGTTTAGGCAGGGTTCCCGGAGATAAGCCATCATGTACAATCTAAGCTTATAGGCAACATCCCTATAGTGATTAACCTGTAATGGAATACAAAGGTTCTTCCCTATTACACACATACCTAAAACATCTACCAATTATCTGTTTACTGGGTACATTATGAGTCACTCCCATCCACAGCTGTCTTTACAATTTTCCCACTGATTTCAGAAAACCCTCCTTCCATCACTCCACAATGACTCACAAGCTGCAAAACTTCCAGACACTCACTTCTGAAAGCAAAGTTCAGGTCTTTTTCAAGTAAAGTGGCATATTTATTGTATTTGTGTATTTCTTAACTATTTAACATGTGTAAAACTGTGCCACTGTTTTTGCTGAGTTTCTGTCTTGTTTTTATGTGTCACTTATGAATGTTGTACATCTAACCCTGTAGTTTATATTGCAGGATACTACAGAGCACAGTGACTTTTAGGAATGCACATTATAGAAGAACCCTACATGACATACCCATCTTCACACTCTTAATCTCTATGAGCAGTTATCTAGCACTTGCTATGTATCAGACAATATTCTAAACATGGTGGAGGATACAAAGACAACCAATTCTGGTGCCTGCCTTCGAGGATTGTGGTCTTCCAGAGACAGTCACACACACAACTACCTCTAATGTTAAGTCATACTGTGTTCATAAATGAAGAATTACAATGGTAAGGTGGAAGGAGAGAATAACTCCACCTCAGAGGACTTAGGAAGGGTTCCTTGGAAGACATGGGACTTGATCTGGGCCTCAATGGATGAAAGGTGACTTAAGCAGGCAGGTGGAAAACATATAGAAAGAAGGGGTTTCAGGTACTTCTTAATGACAATTTAAAAATGCTTCCATTAAAGGCCAATTTTGAATCCATGATGGTAGAGATGGTAGAATCTTTGATAAACAAATTGACTATCAAGGAAGGCTCTGTATCACAGTTTTGGTTTCCTTGAAGGGACTGACAATAAGTTAGGAGTCTAAATTAGGTAATCCCACCTTTTGGTATTTATCCATCATCCCTATGAACAACCCTCTTCTCATTCCTACTGTTGCTTTTTTTCTACCTCCTAAAGGATTTATGTTTCTAGTGGCTGGTTCCTGCCTGAGTATTATTTGATAATGAAGCTGTCACCTAAAAGGAATGTGGCTTCCCTCAGAGAGATAAAATTTTAGAAGGGAAACTGGAACGGAAGTAGGGATGGGAAAATATTGTTGAACATCTCCCATGTGCCAGGCACTTTGCAAGTCCATTATATGTCTGATCTTAATGGATTATCACAATAATTCCATGCATTCTTCTAATACATCACACTCACTGCCGAAGAGCTAGAGATACTGAGTCTACAGTAGTAGTTCTTTTTTTTAAAAAAAATTGAACTGTAGTTGACTTACAATATTCCAAACAAGACATACAGAGGCCAACAGGCACATGAAAAAATGCTCAACATCACTAATCATCAGGGAGATGAAAATCAAAGCCACAGTGAGCTATCACCTCACACCTGTTAGAATGGCTATCATCAAAAATACAGCAATAGTTCTTAACCTTGGCTGCACATTAAAGTGGCCTGGGGATGAGAGGAGATTTTAAAAGTCCTTTTGCCTAGACCATACTCAGCACAATGGAATAAGAATCTGTAGGGGTAGAACCCAACCCAGAGATTGGTAATTTTTTTTTAACATCATTATTGGAGTATAATTGCTTACAATGTTGTGTTAGTTTCTGCTGTATAACAAAGTGAATCAGCTATATGTATACATATATCCCCATATCCCCTCCCGCTTGTGTCTCCCTCCCACCCTCGCTATCCCACCCCTCTAGGTGGTCACAAAGCACTGAGCTAATCTCCCTGTGCTATGTGGCTGCTTCCCACCAGCTATCTATTTTACATCTGGTAGTGTATATATGTCCATGCCACACTCTCACTTTGTCCCAGCTTACCCTTCCCCCTCCTCGTGTCCTCAAGTACATTCTCTAAGTCTGCGTCTTTATTCCTGTCCTGCCCCTAGGTTCATCAGAGCCATTTTTTTGGTTTTTTTAAGATTCCATGTATATGTGTTAGCATACGGTATTTGTTTTTCCCTTTCTGATTTACTTCACTCTGTATGACAGTCTCTAGGTCCATCCACCTCACTACAAATAACTCAATTTCCTTTCTTTTTATGGCTGAGTAATATTCCATTGTATATATATGCCACATCTTCTTTATCCATTCATCTGTCAGTGGACATTTAGGTTGCTTCCATGTCCTGGCTATTGTAAATAGGGCTGCAATGAACATTGTGGTACATGTCTCTTTTTGAATTATGGTTTTCTCAGGGCATATGCCCAGTAATGGGATTGCTGGGTCACATGGTAGTTCTATTTGTAGTTTTTTAAGGAACGTCCATACTGTTCTCCATAGTGGCTGTATCAATTTACATTCCCACCAAAAGGGCAAGAGGGTTCCCTTTTCTCGACACCCTCTCCAGCATTTATTGTTTGTAGATTTTGTGATGACGGCCATTCTGACTGGTGTGAGGTGATACCTCATTGTAGTTTGGATTTGCATTTGTCTAATGATCAGTGATGTTAAGCATCCTTTCATGTGTTTGTTGGCCATCTGTATATCTTCTTTGGAGGAATGTCTGTTTATGTCTTCTGCCCATTTCTGGATTGCGTTTTTTGTTTTTTTTGATATTGACTGCATGAGCTGCTTGTAAATTTTGGAGATTACTCCTTTGTCAGTTGCTTCATTTGCAAATATTTTCTCCCATTCTGAGGGTTGTCTTTTCATCTTATTTATGGTTTCCTTTGCTGTGCAAAAGCTTTTAAGTTTCATTTGGTCCCACTTGTTTATTTTTGATTTTATTTCCATTTCTCAAGGAGGTGGGTCACAAAGGATCTTGCTGTGATTTATGTCATACAGTGTTCTGCCTATGTTTTCCTCTAAGGGTTTGCTAGTGTCTGGCCTTACATTTAAGTCTTTAATCCATTTGAGTTTATTTTTGTGTATGGTATTAGAGAGTGTTCTAATTTCATTCTTTTACATGTAGCTGTCCAGTTTTCCCAGCACCACTTATTGAAGAGGCTGTTTCTTCTCCATTGTATATTCTTGCCTCCTTTATCAAAAATAAGGTGACCATATGTGTGTGGGTTTATCTCTGGGCTTTCTATCTTCTTCCATTGATCTATATTTCTGTTTTTGTGCCAGTACCATACTGTCTTGATTACTGTAGCTTTATAGTATAGCCTGGGGTCAGGGTGCTTGATTCCTCCAGCTCCGTGTTTCTTTCTCAAGATTGCTTTGGCTATTTGGGGTCTTTTCTGTTTTGATACAAATTGTGAAATTTTTTGTTCTAGTTCTGTGGAAAATGCCATTGGTAGTTTGATAGGGATTGCATTGAATCTGTAGATTGCTTTGGGTAGTATAGTCATTTTCACAATGTTGATTCTACCAATACAAGAACATGGTATATCTCTCCATCTGTTTGTATTGTCCTTAATTACCTTCACCACTGTCTTATAGATTTCTGCATACAGGTCTTTTGTCTCCTTAGATAGGTTTATTCCTAGGTATTTCATTCTTTTTGTTGCAGTGGTAAATGGGAGTGTTTCCTTAATTTCTCTTTCAGTTTTTTCGTCATTATTGTATAGGAATGCAAGAGATTTCTGTGCATTAATTTTGTATCCTGCTACTTTACCAAATTCATTGATTACCTCTAGTAATTTTCTGGTAGCATCTTTAGGATTCTCTATGTACAGTATCATGTCATCTGCAAACAGTGACAGTTTTACTACTTCTTTTCTGATTTGGATTCCTTTTATTTCTTTTTCTTCTCTGATTGCTGTGACTAAAACTTCCAAAACTATGCTGAATAAGAGTGGTGAGAGTGGGCAGCCTTGTCTTCTTTGTGATCTTAGAGGAAATGGTTTCAGTTTTTCAGCATTGAGAATGATGTTGGCTGTGGGTTTGTCATATATGGCCTTTATTACATTGAGGTAAGTTCCCTCTATGCCTACTTTCTGGAGGGTTTTTATCATAAATGGGTATTGAATTTTGTTGAAAGCTTTTTCTGCATCTATTGAGATGATCATATGGTTTTAATCCTTTTATTTGTTAAGATGGTGTATCACATTGATCGATTTGCGTATATTGAAGAATCCTTGCATTCCTCAGATAAATCCCAGTTGATCACAGTGTATGATCCTTTAATGTGCTGTTGGATTCTGTTTGCTAGTATTTGTTGAGGATTTTTGCATCTATGTTCATCAGTGTTATTGGCCTGTAGCTTTCTTTTTTTGTGAGATATTTGTCTGGTTTTGGTATCAGGGTGATGGTGGCCTTGTAGAATGAGTTTGGGAGTGTTCCTCCCTCTGCTACATTTTGGAAGAGTTTGAGAAGGATAGGTGTTAGCTCTTCTCTAAATGTTTGATAGAATTCGCCTGTGAAGCCATCTGGTCCTGGGCTTTTGTTTGTTGGAAGATTTTTAATCACAGCTTCAATTTCATTGCTTATGACTGGTCTGTTTATATTTTCTATTTCTTCCTGGTTCAGTCTCAGAATGTTGTGTTTTCTAAGAATTTGTCCATTTCTTCCAGGTTGTCCATTTTATTGGCATATAATCTCTCATGATCCTTTGTATTTCTGCAGTGTCAGTTGTTAGTTCTCCATTTTCATTTCTAATTCTGTTGATTTTTGTCTTCTCCCTTTTATTCTTGAGGAGTCTGGCTAATGGTTTATCAATTTTGTTTATCTTCTCGAAGAACCAGCTTTCAGTTTTATTGATCTTTGCTTTTGTTTCCTTCATTTCTTTTTCATTTATTTCTGATCTGATCTTTATGATTACTTTACTTCTGCCAACTTTGGGGTTTTTGGGGTTTTTCTTTCTCTAATTGCTTCAGGTGTAAGGTTAGGTTGTTTATTTGAGATTTTTCTTGTTTCTTGAGGTAGGATTGTATTGCTATAAACTTCCCGCTTAGAACTGCTTTTCCTGCATCCCATAGGCTTTGGGTCGTCATGTTTTCCTTGTCATTTGTTACTAGGTATTTTTTAATTTCCTCTTTGATTTCTTCAGTGATCTCTTGGTTATTTAGTAGTGTGTTGTTTAGCCTCCATGTGTTTGTATTTTTTTACAGATCTTTTCCTATAATTGATATCTAGTCTCACAGCATTGTGGTTGGAAAAGATACTTGATACAATTTCAATTTTTGTAAAATTTGGAAGGCTTGATTTGTGACCCAAGATATAATCTATCCTGGAGAATGTTCTATGAGCACATAAGAAGAAAGTGTAGTCTGTTGTTTCTGGATGGAATGTCCTATAAATATCAATTAAGTCCATCTCGTTTAATGTATCATTTAAAGCTTGTTTTTCCTTATTTATTTTCATTTGGTTGATCTGTCCATTGGTGAAAGTGGGGTGTTAAAACCCTACTATGATTTTGTAACTGTCGAGTTCCCCTTTTATGGCTGTTAGCATTTTTCCTATGTATTGAGGTTCTCCTATGTTGGGTGCATAAATATTTACAATTGTTATATCTTCTTCTTGGATTGATCCCTTGATCATTATGTAGTGTCCTTCTTTGTCTCTAGTAATAGTCTTTATTTTAAAGTCTATTTTGTCTGATATGAGAATTGCTACTTCAGCTTTCTTTTGATTTCCATTTGCATGGAATATCTTTTTCCATCCCCTCACTTTCAGTCTGTATGTATCCTTAGGTCTGAAGTGGGTCTCTTGTAGACAGCATATATAGGGGTCTTATTTTTGTATCCATTCAGGCAGTCTATGTCTTTTGGTTGGAGCATTTATTCCATTCACGTTTAAGGTAATTACTGATATGTATGTTCCTGTTACAATTTTCTTAATTGTTTTGGGTTTGTTATTGTAGGTCTTTTCCTTCTCTTGTGTTTCCTGCCTAGAGAAGTTCCTTTAGCATTTGTTGTAAAGCTGGCTTGGTGGTTCTGAATTCTCTTAGCTTTTGCTTGTCTATAAAAGGTTTTAATTTCTCCATCAAATCTGAATGAGATCCTTGCTGGGTAGAGTAATCTTGGTTGTAGGTTTTTCCCTTTCATCATTTTAATATGTCCTGTCACTTCCATCTGGCTTGCAGAGTTTCTGCTGAAAGATCAGCTGTTAACCTTATGGGGATTCCCTTGTATGTTATTTGATGCTTTTCCCTTGATGCTTTTAATATTTTTTCTTTGTATTTAATTTTTGATAGTTTGATTAATATGTGTCTTGGCCTGTCTCTCCTTGGATTTATCCTGTATGGGATTCTCTGTGCTTCCTGGAGTTGACTATTTCTTGCCTTGTATTAGGGAAGTTTTCAACTATAATCTCTTCAAATATTTTCTCAGACCCTTTCTTTTTCTCTTCTTCTTCTGGGACCCTTATAATTTGAATGTTGGTGCATTTGATGTTGTCCCAGAGGTCTCTGAGACTGTCCTCAATTCTTCTCATTCTTTTTTCTTTATTCTGCTCTGTGGCAGTTATTTCCAGTATTTTATCTTCCAGGTCACTTATCCGTTCTTCTGCCTCAGTTATTCTTCTATTGTTTCCTTCTAGAGAAATTTTAATTTCATTTATTGTATTGTTCATTATAGTTTGTTTGCTCTTTAGTTCTTCTAGGTCCTTTTTAAATGTTTCTTGTATTTTCTCCATTCTATTTCCAAGATTTTGGATGACCTTTACTATCATTACTCTGAATTCTTTTTCATGTAGACTGCCTATTTCCTCTTCATTAGTTTTGTCTGGCGGGTTTTTACCTTGCTCCTTCATCTGCTGCATATTTCTCTGTCTTCTCATTTTGTTTAACTTACTGTGTTTGGGGTCTCCTTTTCACAGGAGGCAGTTTAGTAGTTCCCGTTGTTTTTGGTGTCTGCCCCCAGTGGGTGAGATTGGTTCAGTGACTTGTGTAGGCTTCCTGGTGCAGGGGACTGGTGCCTGTGTTCCTCTGGTTGGGACTGGATCTTGTCTTTCTGGTGGGCAGTGCCGCGTCCCGTGGTGTGTTTTGGGGTGTCTGTGAACTTAGTATGATTTTAGGCAGTCTCTCTGCTAATGGGTGGGGTTGTGTTCCTGTGTTGCTAATTGTTTGGCATGGTGTGTCCAGCACTGGAGCTCACTGGCTGTTGGAGGTAGATTGCTCTTAGCGTTGAGATGGATATCTCTGGGAAAGTTCTCGTTGATTCATATTGCATGAGGCCAGGAGGTCTCTGCAGTCCAATGTCCTGAACTCGGCTGTCCCTCTTTGGAGGCTCAGGCCTGACACCTGGCTGGAGCACCAAGACCCTGTCAGTCACATGGCTCAGAAGAAAAAAAGGGAAGAAAAAAAAAAAAGGAAGAAAAAAAAATCAAGTCAAATAATAATAATAAAATAAAAATAATAAAACAAAAAAGAGAGAAGAGAGCAACCAAAGGAATAAACAAATCCACCGATGATAACAAGCAGTAAAAACCAAACTAAGTGGCTTCCTTGGTGGCGCAGTGGTTGAGAGTCTGCCTGCCAATGCAGGGGAGACGGGTTCGTGCCCTGGTCTGGGAAGATCCCATATGCCACAGAGCAGCTGGGCCCGTGAGCCATGGCCACTGAGCCTGTGCATCTGGAGCCTGTGCTCCACAACGGGAGAGGCCACAACAGTGAGAAGCCCATATACCGCAAAAACAAAAAAAAACCAAACTAAGATAAACATAAAAATCAGAACAAATCAGTCACAGACACCAAACCCCAAGTCTACAGTTGCTCCCAAAGTCCACCGCCTCAATTTTGGGGACATTCGTTGTCTATTCAGGTATTCCACAGATGCAGGATTCATCAAGTTGACTGTGTGGGTTTAATCCACTGCTCCTGAGGCTGCATGGAGATATTTCCCTTTCTCTTCTTTCTTCGCACAGCTCTTGGGGTTCAGCTTTGGTTTTGGCCCCACCTCTGCATGTAGGCACCCTCAGGCGTCTGTTTCCTGCCAGACAGGGGAGGGTTAAAGCATCAGGTGATTAGGGCTCTCTTGCTCTCTCAAGCTGGGGAGAGGGAGGCGCTCTGTAGTCATAATTGGAATGTGGGGTCAGCCTGTGGCAGCAGAGGCCGGCATGATGTTGCAATAGCCTGAAGCATGCCATGTGTTCTCCTGGGGAAGTTATCTCTGGATCTCAGGATTCTGGCAGTGGCATGCTACACAGGCTCCTGGGGAGGTTGTGGGTAGTAATCTGCTTGCACACAGGACTCTTGATGGCAGCAGCAGCAGCAGCGGTAGTGTTTCATGCCTGTCTCTGAGGTCTGAGCTGGCAGCCACATCCCGTGCCCTTCTCCGGAGCTCACTTAGGTGGTATTCTGCCTTCTGTGGGCACATGGGAAAGGAATCCCCTCTCCTCGTGCACTGCAAAACTGTGGTCTCTTGACTCTTAGCCAATTCCAGACATTTTCCTGGCCTCCCTCCCAGCCAGCTGTGGTGCACTAGCCCCCTTCAGGCTGTGTTCACGCAGCCAAACCCCAGTCCTCTCCCTGGGGTCTGAACTCTGAAGCCTGAGCCTCAGCTTTCAGCCCCCACCCGCCCCACTGAGTCAGCAGACAAGCCTCTCAGGCTGTTGAGTGTTGGTCAGCAGCGATCCTCTGTACAGGAATCTCTCCACTTCGCCCTCTGCACCCCTGTTGCTGCGCTCTCCTCCATGGCTCCAAAGCTTCCCCCATGCCCACCCTCCATCTCTACCAGTGAAGGGGTTTCCTAGTGTGTGGAAGCTTTTCCTCCTTCACAGCTCCCTCCCAAAGGTGCAGGTCCCATCCTTATTCTTTTGTCTCTGTTTTTTTCTTTTTTCTTTTGCCCTACTCAGGTATGTGGGGATTTTCTTGCCTTTTGGGAAATCTGAGGTCTTCTGCCAGCATTCAGCAGATGTTCTGTAGGAGTTGTTCCACATGTAGATGTGTTTTTGATGTATTTGTGGGGAGGAAGTTGATTTCCACATCTTACTCCTCCATCATCTTGGAGGTCTCCCTGAGATTGGTATTTTAATGTTCAGCCAGTGGGGGCAATGTGCAGCCCAGGTTGAGAAGCACTGACCCAAAGAAAGGTCTCCTTTCCCTGCTGTGCTCGCTTCACAGAGTAAAGTGTGAGAGCAAATCCAAGAGAAAACTCATTCATTTCAGTGGTTACTTTCTACAGACTCTAGTCTTCACATTTTAATTGGAGAGAAAAGGAACTCATAAAATTACTTTAAATTAGAAATTTTAGAAGGGTTGTGTTCAGGGTTATGTGTGGATGAATTGCTGGGTTCCTGTCAACATGGAATGGATTTGGATTGTTTCCAGTTTTTTGGCTATTTATGAATCAATCTGTTGGGAATATTTGTGTATAAATCTTCATGTAGACATGTGTTTTCATTTCTCTTGGGTAAGTACCTAGGAATAGAAATGCTTGGCAATATGGTAGGAGTATGTTTAACTTTATAAGAAACTGCTTTTCAAAGTGGCTGTACACTCCCATCAACAATGTGTGAGAGTTCCGATCACTCCATTTCCTTGGAAGTACTTGGTATGGTCGTGGCCTTTAATTTTACCTGTTTTAATGACTGTGCAGTGATATCTCATTGTAGTTTCAGTTTGCTTTTCTCTGATGACTAATGATGTTGAGCATTTTATCATAGTAATATTGACAATTCACATTTCTTTCATGGAATGTCTGTTTGAATTGTAACTATTTTACAATTTGGTTAATTGTCATATTATTGAGCTGACATTCTTTCTCAATGGAATTTCTGTGAAAGAATTAAACATTTATGCCCAAAGGCATTTACTATATGCAATGTATTAACTGCTGTCCAATGCTTTACAATAGCACAAATTATGTGCTCTTCTTGGGAGAATAAAGAAAATAGTCACACAAATAAATTCCCACTCCATGTTTCAGATGAGGAACCTTGTTAAAATTCATTTTCACACATATAATGCATAATATTTTCTCCCAGCTGGTGGCTTATCTTTTCATTTTCTCTTGGTATCAAACAGAAGATTTTAATTTTGATGCACCCTAATTGTCCCTAAGCAGTTTATGTTTCAAGAAGCTATTAAAAGTAGTATTTAAATTTTTAAAATTTTCGAAATGTTTATTATTTTCCAAAGTGGCTGTATAATATCATATTCTCCATATGTAGAAAAACAGCTGATTTTTGTACATTGACCTTTATCCCACACCTTTTCTAACGTCACTTATTAGTTCTTGTATGTTTTTCTCATTGGTTGTAGATTCTGTCTGTAGTTTTGTTTCATTTTGATTTTTTTGCGGTACGCGGGCCTCCCACCGCTGTGGCCTCTCCCATTGCAGAGTACAGGCTCCGGACACGCAGGCTCAGTGGCCATGGCTCACGGGCCCAGCCGCTCCGCGGCATGTGGGATCCTCCCGGACCGGGACACGAACCCGTGTCCCCTGCATTGGCAGGGGGACTCCCAACCACTGCGCCACCAGGGAAGCCCCTGTCTGTAGTTTTTTCTACATAAATACAGCAGTGTTTTTTGTGGAAAAATAAACAGTTTTATTTTTCTCCTTTTCTTTTAATTTGTTTTCTTGTCTTATGTCTTTGGTTAGAACATTATTGAATAGAAATAAAGAGAGCAGAATCCTTGCCTTGTTCCTGATCTTAGAGGGAAATCATTGTCTTCTTTAAATATGACATTAGCTGTAGGATTTTCATAAATGACCTTTATCAGGTTGAAGAATTTTCATTTTATTCCTAGCTTGCTGAAAGTTTTTATCATTAACGAGTATTGAATTTTATCAAATTAGTTTTCTCTGAAACTTTTTAAAATGCCATTTCCCCCATCTTTGCTCCTTAAAAAACCTTGTGGAAAAACAAAACAAAACAAAAATGTGCTATCAAGTGTCAGTGTGGGTCATCTCCATGTAGATAGTTCTTATACCTCTATATTCTGTGTAAAAAACAGGCAAGTCAAATTTTCTTCAAATTCTAAACTATCTTTTGAAATAAAAAAAAAGAGAGTATCTACCTGATGATTCAACAGATATTTGTAGAGCACCAGAAATGTGTTGAACAGTATCCCTCCACCCCCCCCAAATAAAAGATATGTCCACCCAGAACCTATGAATTTGGTCTTATTTCAGAAAAAAAGTATTTTCAGATGTAACTAAGTTACAAATCTCAAAATAAAATCATCCTGGGTTAGAGTGGACCCTAACTCCAATGACAAGTTCCTTAAAAGAGTGGAAATGGGGAGAAGACATAGAGAAGAAAGTGATGTGAAGATGGAGACAGAGATTAAAGTGATGCCTCTACAAGTCAAAGGGACACCAAGGATTGCTTATAGCTACCAGAAAGCCTGGAGAGAGGCATGCAGTGAATTCTTCCTCAGAGCCCCCAGATGGAACCAACATTGCTGATGCTTTGATTTTGGACTTCAGACTTTCAAAACTGTGAGAGAATAAATGCTTCTTGTTTTGAGCCATGAAGTTTGTGATAATTTGTTACAGCAGTCCTAGAAACAAATATAGGTACCTCTTATGTTCCAAACATTTTTCAAGGCCTTAAGGTGACAGCAATGACCAACAGGTTGTGACTATCCTGTTTTTTGCTTCTCTGCAAAACTAATAACTTTATTATTTTTCTTTTGTTTTGTTTTGGAATTCTATATATGTCTTCTTTTGGAGAATTTTACTGTGGTGATATTTTAGGGAGACATTAGAAATTTGAATGATCATACAATATCCTTTTATCTTGGAAATAAGTCTGATATTTATGTAAAAGCCCCTCTTTATCAGTCTGTCTGCTTGGATCTATATCAATAGTCATTAAAAGAAAAAGAAAAAACTGACAATATATCAATATCACTTTGACAGTGAGAAGCAAGACCAGTTTTTGAGCCTATAGCTACTTTTAGTGGCAGTCCTTCCATGCTAACCTTTAAGTAAATATATCAATACTTGAACACAGCTTTCACTAACTCATTGGTGAATGTAGATTTCACAGCCAGGGAAAAAAGACACATATGTTTGCTTTATTTGTACTGTTTAAGAGAAAAGGTATTTTCAGTTTTCTCAGATGAAAATATTTAGGCTTCCCAAAAGGAATTAATTAATAATTACAGTATTAATTAAAGGTAATTAATACTGGCATAAGGATGAAAAGAAGAAAATCATTGGAACTAGATAAGAGTTCACAACAGGCCTAGCTGTATATGGTCATCTGATTTATGACAAAGTTGACACTACCATATAATGGGTAAAGAATGATCTTTTGAATAAATGTTTCAGGGTCAACATGATATCCATATGAAAAAAATCAATCTTGACTCTACCTCACACCATACACAAAAATCAACATCCACATCACGGTGTAAATATGAAAGAAAGAGTAACAAAGCTTTTAGAAGAACTACATCTTCATGATCTCAGAGCAGATGAAAATGTCTTAGGGACAAAAAACCCATCTTTCATAACTGAAATTTTGTAGCCTTTGACTAGCATCCTTCCATTTTCTCCTCCTATCAGCCACTAGCAAACACCATTCAACTCTCTGGTTCTATGCGTCTGACCATTTTATATTGCCCATTAAAGTAGGATCATACAACATTTGTCCTTCTGTGTCTGACTTAATTCACTTAGCATAATGCCCCCCACGTGCACTTATGTTGCCAAAAATGGCAGGATTCCCTTCTTTTTAAAGGTTGAAGGATACTCTACTGTAAGAATATACCACATTTTGGGGTAGTGAGGAAGATGGCAGAAGAGTAAGACGTGGAGATCACCTTCCTCCCCACAGATACACCAGAAATACGTCTACAGGTGGAACAACTCCTACAGTCCACCTACTGAACCCTGGCAGAAGCCCTCAGACCTCCCAAAAGGCAAGAAAGTCCCCACATACCTGGGTAGGGCAAAAGAAAAAAAGAATAAACAGAGACAAAAGGATAGGGACGGTACCTGCACCAGTGGGAGGGAGCTGTGAAGGAGGAAAGGTTTCCACACACTAGGAAGCCCCTTCACGAGTGGAGACTGCGGATGGCGGAGCTCACCAGCCTGAGGCTTGTCTGCTCACCCGCCGGGGCGGGCCAGGTTGGGAGCTGAGGCTCGGGCTTTGGTTGGAGCATGGAGAGAGGACTGGGGTTGGCGGCGTGAACACAGCCTACAGGGGGTTAGTGCACCACAGCTAGCAGGGAAGAAGTCTGGAGCTGCCGAAGAGGCAAGAGACTTTTTCTTCCCTCTTTGTTTCCTGGTGCGAGAGGAGAGGGGATTAAGAGCGCCACTTAAAGCAGCTCCAGAGATGGGCGCGAGCCGTGGCTAAAAGCGCGGACCCCAGAGATGGGCTTGAGACACTAAGGCTGCTGCTGCGGCCACCAAGAAGCCTGTGTGCGAGCACAGGTCACTTATCCATACCCACCTTCCGGGGACCCTGTGCAGCCCGCCACTGCCAGGGTCCCGGGATCCAGGGACAACTTCCCCGGGAGAACGCTCAGCGCACTTCAGGCTGGTGCAACGTCACACTGGCCTCTGCCGCCGCGGGCCCACCCCGCACTCCATGCCACTCCTTCCCCCCCGGCCTCAGTGAGCCAGAGCCCCCAAAGCAGCTGCTCCTTTAACCCAGTCCTGTCTGAGCGAAGAACAGACACTGTCCGGCGACCTACATGCAGAGGCGGGGCCAAATCCAAAGCTGAGCCCTGGGAGCTGTGAGAACAAAAAAGAGAAAGGGAAATCTCTCCCAGCAGCCTCAGAAGCAGCAGATTAAAGCTCCACAATCAACTTGATGTACCCTGCATCTAGGGAATGCCTGAACAGACAACGAAACATCCTAAGTTGAGGAGGTGGACTTTGAGAGCAAGATTTATGATTTTTCCTCCTTTTCCTCTTTTTGTGAGTGTGTATGTGTATGCTTCTGGGTGAGACTTTGTCTGTATAGCTTTGCTTCCACCATTTGTCCTAGGGTTCTATCCGTCCGTTTTTTGTTTGTTTGTTTGGTTTTGGTTTTTATTTTAATAACTATTTTATTTTATCTTTATTTTATTTTATTTTATCTTTCTTTCTTTCCTTCCTTCCCTCCTTCCTTCCTTCCTCCCTCCCTCCATTCTTCCTTCCTTCGTTCCTTTCTTTTTCTTTCCTTCCTTCTTTCTTTCTTTTTCTACTTTTTCTCCCTTTTCTTCTGAGCCGTGTGGATGAAACGCTCTTTGTGCTGCAGCCAGGAGTCAGTGCTGTGCCTCTGATGTGGGAGAGCCAACTTCAGGACACTGGTCCACAAGAGACCTCCCAGCTCCAAATAACATGAAATGGCGAAAATCTCCCAGATATCTCCATCTCAACACCAGCACCCAGCTTCACTCAACGACCAGCAAGCTACAGTGCTGGACACCCTATTCCAAACAACTAGCAAGACAGGAACACAAGCCCACCCACTAGCAGAGAGGCTGCCTAAAATCATAATAAGTCCACAGACACCCCAAAACACACAACCAGATGTGGACCTGCCCACCAGAAAGACAAGATCCAGCCACATCCACCAGAACACAGGCACTAGTCCCCTCCACCAGGAAGCCTACACAACCCACTGAGCCAACTTTAGCCACTGGGGACAAACACCAAAAACAACGGGAACTACGAACCTGTAGCCTGTGAAAAGGAGACCTCAAACACATTAAGATAAGCAAAATGAGAAGACAGAAAAACACACAGCAGATGAAGGAGCAAGATAAAAACCCACCAGACCTAACAAATGAAAAGGAAATAGGCAGTCAACCTGAAAAAGAATTCAGAATAGTGATAGTAAAGATGATCCAAAATCTTGGAAATAGAATAGACAAAATGCAAGAAACATTTAACAAGGACCTAGAAGAACTAAAGATGAAACAAGCAACGATGAACAACACAATAAATGAAATTAAAACTACTCTACACAGGATCAATAGCAGAATAACTGAGGCAGAAGAACGGATAAGTGACCTGCAAGATAAAATAGTGGAAATAACTACTGCAGAGCAGAATAAAGAAAAAAAGAATGAAAATATCTGAGGACAGTCTCAGAGACTGCTGGGACAACATTAAACACACCAACATTCGAATTATAGGGGTTCCAGAAGAAGAAGAGAAAAAGAAAGGGACTGAGAAAATATTTGAAGAGATTATAGTTGAAAACTTCCCTAATATGGGAAAGGAAATAGTTAATCAAGTCCAGGAAGCACAGAGAGTCCCATACAGGATAAATCCAAGGAGAAATATGCCAAGAAACATATTAATCAAACTGTCAAAAATTAAATACAAAGAACAAATATTAAAAACAGCAAGGGAAAAACAACAAATAACACACAAGGGAATCCCCATAAGGTTATCAGCTGATCTTTCAGCAGAAACTCTGCAAGCCAGAAGGGAGTGGCAGGACATACTTAAAGTGATGAAGGAGATAAACCTGCAACCGAGATTACTCTACCCAACAAGGATCACATTCAGATTTGATGGAGAAATTAAAACCTTTACAGACAAGCAAAAGCTGAGAGAGTTCAGTACCACCAAACCAGCTTTACAACAAATGCTAAAGGAACTTCACTAGGCAAGAAACACAAGAGAAGGAAAACACCTACAATACTGAACCCAAAACAATTAAGAAAATGGGAATAGGAACATACATATCGATAATTACCTTAAATGTAAATGGACTAAATGCTCCCACCAAAAGACACAGATTGGCTGAACGGATACAAAAACAAGACCCATATATATGCTGTGTACAAGAGACCCACTTCAGACCTAGAGACCCATACAGACTGAAAGTAGGGGATGGAAAAAGATATTCCATGCAAATGGAAACCAAAAGAAAGCTGGAGTAGCAATTCTCATATCAGTCAAAATAGACTTTAAAATAAAGACTATTAGAAGAAACAAAGAAGGACACTACATAATGATTAAGGGATCGATCCAAGAAGAAGATATAACAATTGTAAATATTTATGCACCCAACATAGGAGAACCTCAATGCATAAGGCAAATACTAACAGCCATAAGAGGGGAAATCGACAGGAACACATTCATAGTAAGGAACTTTAACACCCCACTTTCACCAATGGACAGATCATCCAAAATGAAAATAAATAAGGAAAAACAAGCTTTAACTGATACATTAAACAAGATGGACTTAATTGATATTTATAGGACATTCCATCCAGAAACAACAGAATACACATTTTTCTCAAGTGCTCATGGAACATTCTCCAGGATAGATCATATCGTGGGTCACAAGTCAAGCCTCGGTAAATTTAAGAAAATTGAAATTGTTTCAAGTATCTTTTCCTTCCAGAATGCTATGAGACTAGATATCAATTACAGGGAAAGATCTGTAAAAAATACAAACACATGGAGGCTAAAGAATACACTACTTAATAATGAAGTGATTACTGAAGAAATCAAAGAGGAAATAAAAAAATACCTAGAAACAAATGACAATGGAGACACAATGACCCAAAATCTATGGGATGCAGCAAAAGCAGTTTTAAGAGGGAAGTTTATAGCAATACAATCTTACCTTAAGAAACAGGAAACATCTCCAATAAACAAGCTAACGTTGCACCTAAAGCAATTAGAGAAAGAAGAACAAAAACACCCCAGTTAGCAAAAGTAAAGAAATCATAAAAATCAGATCAGAAATAAATGAAAAAGAAATTAAGGACCGATAGGAAAGATCAATAAAAGTAAAAGCTGGTTCTTTGAGAAGGTAAACAAAATTGATAAACCATTAGCCAGACTCATCAAGAAAAAAAGGGAGAAGACTCAAATCAATAGAATTAGAAGTGAAAAAGGAGAAGTAACAACTGACACTGCAGAAATACAAAAGATCATGAGAGATTACTACAAGCAACTCTATGCCAATAAAATGGACAACCTGGAAGAAATGGACAAATTCTTAGAAATGCACAACCTGCCAAGGCTGAATCAGGAAGAAAGAGAAAATATGAAGAGACCAATCACAAGCACTGAAATTGAAACTGTGATTAAAAATCTTCCAACAAACCAAAGCCCAGGACCAGATGGCTTCACAGGCGAATTCTATCAAACATTTAGAGAAGAGCCAACACCTATCCTTCTCAAACTCCTCCAAAATATAGTAGAGGGAGGAACACTCCCAAACTCATTCTACGAGGCCACCATCACCTTGATACCAAAACCAGACAAGGATGTCACAAAGAAAGAAATCTACAGGCCAATATCACTGATGGACATAGATGCAAAAATCCTCAACAAAATACTAGCAAACAGAATCCAACAGCACATTAAAAGGATCATACACCATGATCAAGTGGGGTTTATTCCAGGAATGCAAGGATTCTTCAATATATGCAAATCAATCAATGTGATACACCATATTAACAAAATGAAGGAGAAAGACCATAGGATCATCTCAATAGATGCAGAGAAAGCTTTCGACAAAATTCAGCACCCATTCATGATAAAAACCCTGCAGAAAGTAGGCATAGAGGGAACTTTCCTCAACATAATAAAGGCCATATATGACAAACCCACATCCAACATCATCCTCAATGGTGAAAAACTGAAAGCATTTCCACTAAGATCAGGAACAAGACAAGGTTGCCCCCTCTCACCACTCTTATTCAACATAGTTTTGGAAGTTTTAGCCACATCAATCAGAGAAGAAAAGGAAATAAAAGGAATCCAAATCAGAAAAGAAGAAGTAAATCTGTCACTGTTTGCAGATGACATGATACTATACATAGAGAATCCTAAAGATGCTACCAGAAAACTACCAGAGCTAATCAATGAATTTGGTAAAGTAGCAGGATAGAAAATTAATGCACAGAAATCTCTGGCATTCCTATACAATAATGATGAAAAATCTGAAAGTGAAATCAAGAAAACACTCCCATTTACCACTGCAACAAAAAGAATAAAATATCTAGGAATAAACCTAAGGAGACAAAAGACCTATATGCAGAAAATTATAAGACACTGATGAAAGAAATTAAAGATGATACAAATAGATGGAGAGATATACCATGTTCTTGGATTGGAAGAATCAACATTGTGAAAATGACTATACTACCCAAAGCAATCTACAGATTCAATGCAATCCCTATCAAATTACCACTGGTATTTTTCACAGAACTAAAACAAAAAATTTCACTATTTGTATGGAAACACAAAAGACCCCGAATAGCTAAAGCAATCTTTAGAACAAAAAACAGAGCTGAAGGAATCAGGCTCCCTGACTTCAGACTATACTACATAGCTACAGTAATCAAGACAGTATGGTACTGGCACAAAAACAGAAAGATAGATCAATGGAAGAGGATAGAAAACCCAGAGATAAACCCACACACATATGGTCACCTTATCTTTGATAAAGGAGGCAGGAATATACAGTGGATAAAGGACAGCCTCTTCAATAAGTGGTGCTGGGAAAACTGGATAGGTACATGTAAAAGTATGAGATTAGATCACTCCCTAACACCATACACAAAAATAAACTCAAAATGGATTCAAGACCTAAATGTAAGGCCAGAAACTATCAAACTCTTAGAGGAAAACATAGGCAGAACATTCTATGACATAAATCACAGCAAGATCCTTTTTGGTCCACCTCCTAGAGAAATGGAAATAAAAACAAAAATAAACAAATGGGACCTAATGAAACTTCAAAGCTTTTGCACAGCAAAGGAAACCATAAACAAGACCGAAAGACAACCCTCAGAATGGGAGAAAATATTTGCAAGTGAAGCAACTGACAAAGGACTAATCTCCAAAGTTTATAAGCAGCTCATGCAGCTCAATAAGAAAAAAAAACCCAATCCAAAAATGGGCAGAAGACCTAAATAGACATTTCTCCAAAGAAGATATACAGACTTCCAACAAACACATGAAAGAATGCTCAACATCATTAATCATTAGAGAAATGCAACTCAAAACTACAGTGAGATATCATCTCACGCCAGTCAGAATGGCCATCATCAAAAAATCTAGAAACAATAAATGCTGGAGAGGGTGTACAGAAAAGGGAACACTCTTGCACTGCTTGTGGGAATGTGAATTGGTACAGTCACTATGGAGAACAGTATGGAGATTTCTTAAAAAACTACAAATAGAACTACCATATGACCCAGCAATCCCACTACTGGGCATATACCCTGAGAAAACCATAATTCAAAAAGACTCATGTACCAAAATGTTCATTGCAGCTCTATTTACAATAGCCAGGAGATGGAAGCAACCTAAGTGTCCATCATCAGATGAATGGATAAAGAAGATGTGGCACATATATACAATGGAATGTTACTCAGCAATAAAGAGAAACGAAATTGAGCTATTTGTAATGAAGCAGATGAACCTAGAGTCTGTCATACAGAGTGAAGTTAGTCAGAAAGAGAAAGACAAATACCGTATGCTAACACATATATATGGAATTTAAGACAAAAAAATGTCATGAAGAACCTAGCGGTAAGACAGGAATAAAGACACAGACCTACTAGAGAATGGGCTTGAGGATATGGGGAGGGGGAAGGGTAAGCTGTGACAAAGTGAGAGAGAGCCATGGAAATATATACACTACCAAACGTAAGGTAGATAGCTAGTGGGAAGCAGCCGCATAGCACAGGGAGATCAGCTCGGTGCTTTGTGACCGCCTGGAGGAGTGCGATAGGGAGGGTGGGAGGGAGGGAGATGCAAGAGGGAAGAGATATGGGAACATATGTATATGTATAACGGATTCACTTTGTTATAAAACAAAAACTAACACACCATTGTAAAGAAATTATACTCCAATTTTAAAAAAATCCCTTTTACGTTTTAACCTCTAAAACGTACAAGGAGAAAATGATAAATTTGATTATATTAAAATTAATAACTTCTATTCATCAGAAGACACCTCTAATGGAGTAAAAATACAACCCATAGAGTGGGAGAAAATATTTGCAATCATGTACTAAGAACTCCTACCATTTAAAAAGAAATAAGTATAAAAAACAATAGAAAAATGGACAAAATACTGGAATAGTCACTTCACAAAAGAGAATATCCAAGTGGTCAGTATGTATGTGAAACAGTGCTTAATTTTATTAGTCATAAGAAAAATGCAAATTAAAACCACAGTGTGATCCAATATACATCTACTAGAATGGCTAAAATGGAAAAAGAAAAAAAATGCAAAATACTGGTGAGGATGTAAAGCAACCAGAATGCTTGTACACTGTTAGTTGGACTGTAAATAGGAATAATCACTGGACTATTTTGAAAAAATATTTGGCATATTAACATACATATCCATGGCCCCATAATTCTACTCCTACTTATATTCCCCAAAGAAATCCAAGTATGTATTCACAAAATGATATGCACAATACTGTTCATGGTGGCATTATGTATATTAGTCCTTAACTGGAAATTTCCCCAATTGCTCATCAATAGTAGAATCAATAATAAGCTGAAGTATATTCATATAGTACATATGCTTCAATGAGAATGAATACACTACATCTATATGCAACAACATACAGGAATTTTGGAAACAGGATTGAATGAAAGAAAGCAGACACAGAAAGTGTCTCTTCTTCCATTTGTATAAAGTTTTTTTAAATCATCATCTTTATTTTATTCTATTTTTATTGGTGTACAGTTGCTTTACAATGTTGTGTTACTTTCTGCTGTACAGCAAAGTGAATCAGCTATACATATACATATATCCCCACCTCTTTGGATTTCCTTCCCATTTAGGTCACCACAGAGCACTGAATAGGGTTCCCTGTGCTACACTAGGTTCTCATTAGTTATCTATTTTATACATAGCAGTGTATATACATCAATCCCAATCTCCCAATCCATCCCTCCCCGCCTTCCCCTTTGGTATCCATACGTTTGTTTTCTAAGTCAGTGTCTATTTCTGCTTTGCAAATAAGATCATCTATACCATTTTTCTAGATTTCACATATATACGTTAATATACAATATTTGTTTTTCTCTCTCTGACTTACTTCATTCTGTGTGACAGTCTCTAGGTCTCTCGACATCTCTGCAAATGGCACAATTTTGTTCCTTTTTATGGCTGAGCAATATTCCATTGTACATATGTACCACATCATCTTTATCCATTCCTCTGTTGATGGAATTTAGGTTGTTTCCTTGTCCTAGTTATTGCAAATAGTGCTGCAATGAACATTGCGGTGCATGTATCTTTTTGAATTATGGCTCTCTCCAGGTATAAGCCCAGGAGTGGTATTGCTGGGTCACATGGTAGTTCTATTTTTAGTTTTTTAAGGAACCCCCATACAGTTCTCCAGAGTGGCTGTATCAATTTACATTCCCACCAAAAGTGCAAGAGGGTACCCTTTTCTCCACACCCTCTCCAGCATTTATTGTTTGTAGACTTTTTGATGATGGCCATTCTGACTGGTGTGAGGTGATACCTCACTGTAGTTTTGATTTGCATTTCTCTAATAATTAGTGACATTGAGTATCTTTTCTTGTGTTTGTTGGCCATCTGTATGTCTTCATTTGTATAACGTTTGAATCGGTTAAAGCTAATGTATGGTGATAGAATTCATGAGAGTGGTTGTCCTTGAGGATGTTGGTAGTGACTGTAAGAGGTCACAAGGGTGGATTCTGAAGTGCTGGTTATGATCTTTTTCTTATTCTGGGTGTTGATAAGTAGGTGAGTCATTTTGTAAAAATTCACTGAGTTGGACACAGGATCTGTGCCTTTTCTGTATATATGTTATACATGAATAAATATGTTTTGGTTCTAAGTAAATCTCTTGACACTGCTTCTATTAGGGTTGATAAAAGTGTTAAATTCTTTGATATATATCTGAAGATGACTGGTATATTGAAATGCCCTTCAGACCAGAGGTTCTTTTTTTTTTTTTTTTTTTTGCAGTATGCGGGCCTCTCACTGTTGTGGCTTCTCCCACTGCGGAGCACAGGCTCCAGATGCGCAGGCCCAGCGGCCATGGCTCACGGACCCAGCCGCTCTGTGGCATGTGGGATTTTCCCAGACCGGGGCACGAGCCCGTGTCCCTTGCCTCGGCAGGCGGACTCTCAACCACTGCGCCACCAGGGAAGCCCGGACCAGACGTTCTTAAGTTTCATTTGAAGTCATTACAGTATCCTGTAGCGGTATCCACATAATGCTGCAGAGATTTTTAAAGAGAACAAGAGCTTTTACAGAGTCTGATGTGGACTGTAGTCCTGACTTCAGTTCATGCAAGTTAATGAATCGTTCTGAGATTCAGTTTTCTGATCTATAGAACAGGGCTATGAATATCAGTTGCTATTGTTGTGGGACCTCAATGAGACAATGTTTGCAAAGCATAAAGTGTGATTATTAAATATTTTTCTCATTTAGATGTTATGGAATATACCAAATTGAATAGCATCTACTTTTTTCCTCTGATGAATATAATCTTGTGAGATGTATGAAATATTTAAGTAACTATAATACAAGCTAGAAAGTGAACCCCAGACACCAAGGTGATAAAGCAGGGGGTGGGGTGGTAGTGGGATGAATTGGGAGATTGGGATTGACATATATACAATAATATGTATATAATAGATAACTAATAAGAACCTTCTATATAAAAAAATTAAATTTAAAAAAAAAAGAAAGTGAATCCCACAAAAGGAACATGTAATGTTCTTTGTTTAGATACATGAAACACTTATTTATATGCCAGCTACTATAGAATGTTTTGAAAAGGAACTGCCATTTGAACAAGGCCATGAAAGATGAAAAAGAGTTGTTTGGACATATAAAGATGTTAGGATGTTCATTACAGGAAAGAGGGTAAAGAAAGTGTTAAGAGCAGAAAGTACAAGTTGTATTTCAGAAATAAATGGGAAATAAGTTTGGCTGGAATATTAGGTGGGTGAAAGAAAAGGAATAAAGAATAAAGTAGAAAAGGGAAGTAGAGGCCAGGTCTTGATTACCATAAAAAGTAATTTTGTCTACAGGAGATCAGAAGACTTACAAGGTATTTGAGCAGATAAAGTCAGAGTTCATAAGGGAGCTTCATTTAAGAGGAATGACGTTAGATGATTGGATGCAGGCAGGAATGATGGTTGAGATTACTGCTTATATCTAGGAATATAGCAATGTAGACTTGAAGAAGAGTAATAAGAGAATACAGAGAGAAGATACAGGATACAGTGCTTGTAGAATCTAGGGAATTTAGGAGCTAGTGTTCATGGGAGACAATTCTTCAGTTCTGCTTATCTGGGCCTGGAGCAAAGTTGGTAGAAGCACTCAAGTGAATCAGTTTCTGGATTAGGCAGAATCAGGCAGGTTATCTATTTCCATGGAGATGATAGAAACAAAGGGTAATCAGATGGCAGGTGTAAACAATGCCCTCAGTTGAGCTAAAGTCAGTTACAGAGAAATAGGGTTTTACATTAATGGATGCAGGGCTGACCACAGGATCCAGAGGGATTGTGAGAGAAATTAAGTGGGAAGAACCAAATTTCTTCAGGACAATAGAGTGAGCAAAGCACAGTGCTTTGTGCTGACTCTTGTTGGGTGCTTACAGAAGGGCAGGGTGGCTCTTAAGGGATGCCGGACTCCAGATTCAGCAGAGAGGGAGAAATCAAAGATGATGTTATGCCAACAAGTCCCTTAGGCTACAGTATTACAAAGTCTATTATTAGAAATGAGAAAGACAGAAACAGTTTTTTAGTTGGTGGTGTGTATGTTTGGTAGTGTGTATGTGCAAGTTTAGTTGGTGGGGTGTATGCGTAAGTTTGGTAGTGGGGGATGATATGAGGTGTTTAGGCAAATGGAGAAATTATGTTTGTTTTTGGTACATGGTGAGTTTGAAATGCTGACAGTTCATCCCATGGAAGCGTTTAGAAGCAGAGAAAGACATAGATTTGTTGTTCTGTGTTTCTGTAGGTCCTGGATGCACACCAACAGGTATCATCATCCAGATCCTTGGTTGGTCAGTGTTCCCAAATAGTCTGAGCCACCAATGGGTTAGATTTGTTGACTTCCTGTTTCTGTGGGTCCTGGTCAACGTCTTCGAGTACTCTGTCCACAGCTTGTAGCTGTTTTCTCCCAGCATGCACAGGGCAGAGCCATTGGGCTCAGCCATGTGTATTTTCTAGTGGAAACTGTAGGGATTTACAGTTTTCTTAGGAACTTACTCAGAAATTTCTAGGAATGAGAAGATGGTTTAGAAGACTCTATACAGTTTCCTTGCCTTCCCGTGAGTTTTCTTGGGTCTTGGTGATTATGGTTCTTCTGTTGGCCCTCTATGCAATCTATTCTTCTCTCTGCCCTGCTTTGTGTTCCAGAAGGCTGATAATCCCTGAGGACTGCTCCCTTTCTGAATTCTGACTGGGCTCAGCCAATGGGAAACACTGGCAGGAGATGAAAGAACTGGAAGAGAGATAATCCGAGTATTTAATTACCACTCCCTTTCTTCTTTGGTAGCCTGTGTTTGGGAGTAGCTGAAATACTACAGCTCTTCCGTGGCAGATCCTCCTCTGTGGCTCCAGACTCCATTGTGCTCTGATGACACTATTTCCTCTTCTTGCTTCTTTAACCAAAGGAATAGTAATGACTTCCTTTTGTTGTTAGTACCTCAGTGCCTTGACATCCTTTGTTGGTTCCCTTAACCCTACCTTCACCCCTGTAATTATTCCCCTTATTAAAGTCCCTTTATTTGAATAATTGTTACTGAGTCCAAGCTGGTACTGCTTACTGCACGACAGACCAGTAAATCGAGAAATGAGATGTTGAGGCAAGGGATAGCAACTTTATTTGGAAAGCTGGCAGACCAAGAAGATGGTGGACTTTTGTCCCAAAGAGCCATCTTGCCTGAGTTAGAATTCAGGCATTACACTAAATGGGGAGGGAGTAAAGTCAAACATCTCGTTTCCCGACAGCCTCCAGAGGGGATGTGTTAATTTCTTCCTCCCTGCAGTCATTCACAGGTGGGCCTGGTCAGGATGTTTCCTGTGAACTATATAAAGGTACTTTAGTTTAACGCTTATTACCTGGGTCAGGGGGGTGGTTTAGGCAGGGTTCCCAGAGATGGGCCATCATGTATAACTTAAGCTTATAGACAACATCCCTTTAGTGATTAAGGTGTAATAGAATACAAAGGTTCTTCCTTATTACAATTCCCCACTGTCAGTGTTCATTCCACAATCTTGTGGGAAAAGGGACGAAGATCACTATTTCCTGCTGAACAGAGGTGACAAATATTCCTTAGAATCTTTAGTCAGTCCTTTTTTATCTACAACTATTTGAACCTGATGAAACCCCTTAGCACTTTGTCTAATTTGTAACTGAACTTGGGGTTTTTGTTCCAGTTCCCAATACGTATACTAAATTCCTGTGCTATTTATTTGGACAAGATTAAATTGCTTGACCCTTCTCCAGCTACAGTGGAATTACCATCTATTTCAGTTGGATAGGCAGACCTGTTGCAGGCAAACTCATAAACAGAGGTTAGCATATTGCCCAAAGTTTTAACATAATTGGCAACTGCTAAGTCTTCAAGAGCATTTATAGATTCTCCTGCCTGGGCAGACACCTGGAATGGCCTACTATACAATATTTTATAGGGGCTTAATTTAAGCCTGCTTCTGGGAGTCACTGATCCATAGCAGGGCAAGTGGCAAGGCCTTATCCCAAGATAGATTAGTCTCCTGACATACTTTAGAGATGTTTCTTTTTAATGTATAATTCATTTTCTTGGTTTTTCCTGCTGATCGTGGTCTCCAGGATGAATGTAGTTTCAATGCCTTAATCCAAATCAGGGAATAATTTCCCTAAGGAGGGCTTTAACCACTTCAGAGACTTTCTGTCCAGTGGGATATGCTTCCACCCATCTTGAAAAAGTGTCCACAAACACTAGCAAGTTATCTGAAATTTCTTGCAGCTCGAGACATTTGAGTAAAGTCTATTTTCCAGTCTTTGGTGGGGCAGGTTCCTCTGTGTTAAGCCTCCCTCTGGGGAGGTCTGACAGCAAACTTTGGGTTATTTTTGGCACAAATCATGCAATTCTGAGTGATTTGCTGGGTGGTCTTTTGTAGCTTAGGTCCCTTTATATATTTTTGAATCCACTGTAAAGTGGCATCTCTCCTGTAACAGGTATATTATAAATGTGCTGCAGCACAGTGTCCAAGGGGGCCTCAGGGATCCAAACAATTGTGCATTACATTTCCAGTGAGGTGTGATCCAAGTGAAAACCCACGCTTTGACCTCTTCTGAATACACTGGCCGATATTTTGACAGTCTGTGGGAAAAAAGATCCTCTTGCCTCAGAGGATATTGTTTTAGATTAGGTGTCCCAGCATCCCTTTTTAATGGGATTCCTATTGGCCATGTGGTTTTGGCCTTCCCAGGGGTGCCATTAATACACACTTCTGGTCTGGTGCGGGGAGGGGAGGGCAGGGAAAGAACTCTGTCTCCTTTCCCGGGGGTGGGGTGGGGGGCGGGGGTTTCATGAGCGCCATCTGCAGGATTAAAGTGTGTTCTGGTGGAACTCTGATGTCAAGCTGTTCTGGTGAAAAATTTCAGGGTGGGGTCTATCAGAAGTTAATCAACTCATTCCCCACTGTCAAATTTACCTGGGGATCCTCTGGGGAATTAGGCGCCTCAAGTCCAAGGGAGCCCCTGGGCCTCTTCAGAGTGTTCCTCTCTTTCTACCATATGAGAAGCTCTTGTCTTATTGTTTTCCTTCTTCTGTTTTAGTCTAAGGCCATCTGTTTTCTTTCCTCCTTACAGTAAGCACATGGTTCCCTCCCCAGTGGTGGATTACCTCTCTTTAGGTTACTCACCTTCTGAGAATCCAATGCTGCTGCCAGTAAAGTGGCGTTTCATTTTGCATCTTCTTTCTTCTGTTGCTGTTCCCTGTTGAACACCCTAAAAGCAACATCTACCAATTGAGAAGGGTTCATTCCAAATGCACCAGCCAATTTTTGCAAGTTTCTCCTGATATCTGAGGCACTTTGCCCCCCACCAAACGGTCAAATTTACCATTCTAGTATTCTCAGGGGCCTTAGGAGCTGCATGAAGATGACATCTGTAGGCCTGATAAATCCTTTCCAAAAATTGAGAGGTCTTCTTTTGTTTTTTTGGGTTTTTTTTGCTGAGTTTCTTGAATTTTGTTCAAACTCTTTTGCTTTGGTTCCCCTTTTCAAAGCCCTGGCAAGATGTACTAATAAGTAGAGTATTCTAATAAGGGCCTTCCTCCCTCATTGGAGTACCAGTTTGGTTCAGCTGTGAAGTGGGCTTCAGGTGTAGAGGCTCCTCCTTATAAGGATGTTGCAATCTTTCAAATTAAACAAGTCTGAGAAAGCCAGCTGGCTGGTCGTTTGCATATAGGCCCCCTATGCAATAATGGCATAAGGGAAATTGCCTGTCCCAGAAGTGGCTCCTGGCCCAAACTGGGTGTCCTGTCGGGTCTTAGATGGTGATGCCAGACCAAGTCCCTGTGCCCCAGAGGCTAACACAGGATTTTCAAATTGATCCCTATGAAGAGGGGAAGTCCCGAGCCCCAGGGTCATGAATTGGGGCTGGACAGGAACGGGAAGGTAGTAGAAGAGGTGGATATATTGGCATAACAGCTGGAGCAGCTGGGACAGCTAGCTCAGTCAGAGGAGTTAAGGTTTGAAGCAACATATCCTCACTCTCATTCCCTTCCTTTCCTTATTTTCCCTGATAACAGCACAAGTGCTTGCACGTAAAAGATTTCATCATTCTTCCCTGCTTCTTCGTGAAATAATTATAGAGTCATCAAAAGCCACTGTAAGACCATAAATAGCAATTTATAATCTCTAACCATTATAAGGATGCTGGTATCCACCAACTGGGATTACAATGCAATTGAAAAGAAACGTGATGACTGCTGTGACACACAATAATTTAAGATCATTACTAGAATTATGAATGATATCATTTACCAGGATATACCAGAATTTTAGGGGTTCCATATAATTTCTAGAATGTGTATGTTAATAATGTTTACCCATGATACATTCTAAGAAGTTTTATCACCACTTATTGGACAATGCTTCCCATGTAATTTAACATAACAAATAAGCCGAATTCGTTTAATATTCTCTCTCTAGAGAGAAAATAATTTGTGTTCCAGGGACCCTTTGGAAAACCTCAAAGTTAGCTAGAGGTCAAATGAACTTCATTTAGAATTTGATCTTTGGAAAGTTTGTCAAACATATCAGAAAGTTTTAACCAGTGATAAAGATCTCAATGCAAATACAGATCACTTAAAGAAACTCACAATTACCAAAGGCAGTTCAATATTTCAAAAAAACTTTGTCCTCTTAGAGAACCAAATTCAGGTTTTGTATTACTTTACCTTTAAAATTCATTTTCTTAATTACATTCAGTCTTATCCTAGCCAATCCTGACCATGCATAGGACTCTTTTCAGTGTTCCTTCTCCACAAATCTTCCACAACTTTCTGTATCCCTATTAATCTGTCCCCTACTTTCTCTTCCATTCAGAAACAGCCAGCTCTAGGACAAAAATCACCCTTTTCCCTTTAACAAAATGCATTTTCATTCCTCATACCTTCTTTGCTGAAAACACACATCCTACATCTTTGCATACTAAAATGTTTCCCTCATAATTCTTAACCTCAAAACCTTAGTCTCTAGTGAAAACCAAGAAGTAACTGTAAACTGTCATACCAGTATTTCCTGATTGACAAACTTATGCTTTAGTCTTCCTCTCCTAAGGAGGCAAGGGTAGGTAAACTTAGACCTGCTCAGCAATTAATGTTCTAAATTTATCGTATTTGAAATGACCCAGATAGTCAACGAATTCTCTTCTTAACTTAGTTTAGTTTCAAGTTACAAAAATCTGGAGAGACTATTTTAGATAGACACTCCCAAAACATAATTATTCCTATAGAGTTTACCAAAACATAATTATTCCTACAGAATTTACCTAAAACTCTTACCTCATTTACTTCTATTTTATTACTTAAAAGCTTTGTCATAGTTATTTTTTGTTGACGAACTTTATAACAGGAATAATAAAGGTCTTATTTGATTTCTAGTAAACTTAGGTACAATAAAAGTATTATACTTAATGTTGATTACTCTAATGACATATCCGTATTAATCAAAAAAAAATTTAAGCTAACTTTAATACCAAATATTAGTTCAATACTGAATATTTCCTCGATCACATGACCCCCAAATTCATTCTGGACCGTTTTTTATATTTGAGTATTTATATAAGCACTTAATTTCTTTTAAGCCAATTAAATAGAGCTCTTTTTACAAATTAATTTTGGTAATGTCACACATCTATAACACGCGCACAAACACAAACAAACACAGGGACTTCATAGTTCCCATTCCAAAATTTTAGCCATGAATCAGGCACAACAAAGTAAAAACCCATCAGTTACAAGAGAGGTTGGACTCTGATTGGGTTTCTGGCAGATGGGACAAATCAAGTTCACCTGTCTAGATGGCTAAACACTTTTTACTAATATTTATGGAAAAGACACTTCTATTTGTAGTTTTGGGAGATTTTAGGGACCAAGTGGAACCTTTCTCTTTTTCCTGGGAATGTACCACTCTTGGACAAGAACAGACAGGCTTTTTCCTCCCCTGTTGCTTTCCTCCATTTAATATCAGTAAAAGTTTTAAATATCACAAAACTGGGCTTCCCTGGTGGCGCAGTGGTTGAGAGTCCGCCTGCCGATGCAGGGGACGTGGGTTCGTGCCCCAGTCCGGAAAGATCCCACATGCCGCAGAGCGGCAGTGCCCATGAGCCATGGCCGCTGGGCCTGCACGTCTGGAGCCTGTGCTCCGCAACGGGAGAGGCCACAACACTGAGAGGCCCTCTTACCACAAAAAAAAAAAAAAAAAAAAAAAAATCACAAAACTGATTTGGCTGTAAATGGAGAAATAGTACCAAACAAAATGAAACGAAAAACCCAAAGGACAAACAGAAAATCCTAAATAAAACCTCAAGTTTGGTCTTGGGGCTCTACATATACCAATGACACAGGAGACCGTAAATGACATAATTAACACAGCAAGGGTAGCAGTACATGGTCCCAAGATACCCTGGCCTAAACCCCTTGTGGAGATCCTAAGAGGTCCTGTGGCCACAGGCTGTTACAATAAAATATATTCCTCTCACTCATGGGCTCATAGCTGTAATCAGGTCACTTATCCAAAATATGCCTCAGATGACTTTCTTTAGGGATAGTTGAAACATTCCCCATTTTTAAAGACAGAAATTCAAGATAAAACACAAACTGCACACACAAATGCTAGCATCCAAAGAAACAAACAAACCGGTTCACAAATTGGGTGAAGGTCCAACAACTGTTTCCTCTCTCCCAACAGGGAACCCCACCCAAATACAAAACAAATTGGCTTATTCTGGAGGAAAAAGCCACAAGTGGAGAAGAAATGCAACTATTTCCTCTCTCCAACAGGGTCCCCACACAAATTGGCATATTCTGGAGAAAAAGCCCCAAACAGAGAGGAAATAAAGTTCCTGGCTGTACACACCGGAGTGACTTACCCTACTGTACAGAGCCCGTCAGCTCCCAAATGTCAATGATTCCTTTCTCCAGCTTCCAAGCACTGGGACAGCTGGTGCCACTTTGGAGAATTTTGAAGGGAAGATCCTCAGGACAAGTAGTTTGGGCAGCTGCTAGGGCCTTACTTGAAAATTCCCCAACTGAGGCCAGCTAGCTACGAGTAGCAAGGCTTCTTTGTTTGAATAATTGTTATCAAGTCCAAGCACAACAGGCCAATAAATCAAGAGACTAGTTGTTGGGGCAAGGAATAGAGACTATACTTGGAAAGCAGGCAGACCTAGCAGGTACTGGATGCATGCCCCCAGAGAACCATCTTGTCTGAGTTAGAATTCAGGCTTCTTTTATACAGAAAGGGGGAGGAGTAAAGTCAAACATTTCCGGGTTCCGGCCAGCCTCCAGAAGAGATGTGTTAATTTCTTCCTCCCTGTAGTTATTCACAGGTGGGCCTGGTCAGTGTGTTTTCTATGAGCTAAACAAAGGTATTTTAGCTTAATGCTCATTACCTGGGAAGCAAGTTTCCAGAGATGGGCCATTATGTATAACTTAAGCTTATAGACAACATCCCTTTATTGATTAACTTGTAATAGAATACAAGGGTTCTTCCCTATTGCATAATCTTGGGAGTGAGTTCTGTTTCTTTCTGGGACCCTGACTAATACGGTCATCCTGAGGAAAGATGGATAATGGTCCCAATTCTCCCTTATCTTCAAGTGAGCTATCACAGCCCATAGGAGTCCACAATTTGAACAGAAGACCACTCCCTGTCACCAGAGCTTCTAAAATTTGATAATATAGGTTATTTAGCTTAATACCCAGACCTACTGGGTGAAGTATCCCTGAAAATTACATTACACCCAAGATAAATGTTATTATAGGATGAGGTTTAATAGATGATATAACCACTCTACAGATATCAAATAGGTTGGTTAAGAATGTGAAAGATGGGCTTCCCTGGTGGTGCAGTGGTTGAGAGTCCGCCTGCTGATGCAGGGGACACGGGTTCGTGTCCCGGTCCGGGAAGATCCCACATGCCACGGAGCGGCTGGGCCCGTGAGCCACGGCCGCTGAGCCTGCGCATCCGGAGCCTGCGCTCCGCAACGGGAGAGGCCACAGCAGTGAGAGGCCCGCGTTCCGCAAAAAAAAAAAAAAAAAAAAAAGAATCTGAAAGATCTTTCCAGTAACGTATATTATAGTGACCTGGACAAGGCAAAATTATTAATATATGTACTGTTAATGATGTGCTAACACTTTGAACTGAAGTCTTAGACTTACAACAAGGTATAGGCTTACTCAATATTGTTCCATAATGGTTATTGTAAATAAATTATTCATCTTATTTGATCTAATAAAATGTTTCCTCCATAGAATTATAGACAGGAGCCTTACTGAATGAATTTCCAGATTGGCACTTATTTGGGCTTTACTAAAACGTGATATAACTCAATGCATTAATCAGTCAAGAATTATAAGTGTGGCACACAAGAGCAGGAACTTTATTTTTCTGCTATAAAAAATATGTTGTTATACATTTAGAGGTGTTTGGAAGACTTAAAAAGTTTTTTTTAACAGCATGAAAAGGCATGTACTTAATTTTATGTACAGACTATGTACTACTTAGCTCAGTTTTACAAACATTCAGTAAACATCTGAAAATGATTAAGAATCTACCTCTTTTAAAAAGTTTAAAAGAAGTATCCCAAAATGACTAAAACACTGGAAATAGGGGACCTTCCTGGGGTCCTTAAAAGAATTAGGAGAGAGTAAAATGAAAATAAAAGATTGAGGTGTCAATTAATAAATACTTTATGGGGTGACAGGTACCGGTTATTCATTTCCACTGGAGAAATAACACAAGGTAAAAACTTCTGTTGTCTCAGCTCCTCTCTGATCCCTGGCTGGAATTTCTCATAACCAGGGTGTCTTTTTTCTCTGCTTCAACAACTCTTCTGGGCCCTGTACAGCTGCAGAGTAGAGCAGGGCTCATCCTAAGAGACAATCATGACAGATTATCCAACTGAGACATGAATCAATAGGGATGGGGCACAGAAGCCGAACCTATGTCACCTGACCCCAGTATAGACCCCGGGGTACCCCACTAGGGGAAGAGTTCAGCACTGAAGGGAGCAGGTTCTTTTCCCAGCTCTCAATGTGTCTAACTTCCTACATTTCTTCTGCCTCTATCATTCCCCAGGAAATTTCATGAGGTCAGGAATCATATCTTCATTTTAATTCCCCACAGCATCTTGTAAGGAGCTTGATGCTTATATTATTCATAATTGACTTAAAATCAAGTCAAGGTTGAACCACAGACACGCATGCTGATAGAAATGTGGAATCTTTTTTTCTGAGCATAAATCATTTTCCATTTTACTTGATTGAGGACGATGGTACTTGCTTTGGAATGAGGTTTAAATTAGATTATCCAATAAGATCCCTTCTGGCACTAGAATTACAGAATTATATAGCAATTAGTGAGGCCCCATAATGCTGATTTCCTAAAAACACCCTGACAACTTTAAGGTACATATTATGGAGTAGAGTGGATGTTGGATACTGAATCCAGGTCCAGCCAGGTGTTCTTTTCCTAGAAGTCGCTTGAGTAGTTTACACATGTTGTATTGGGTGAGATTGGGCTCTCAAGTGGGCACCAGAGACAAAAAGTAAAGTCTTCCTTCCAGTATTCATGTAATTGTACTGATCGTCAGGTCTCACAGCAATAAGCAGGCTGTAGCGTTGATGAGAAGGCTGGTTGAAAAGCCCCATCTGCACTGCTGGTAAAGTTAATGTTTTGAGTCTGAAGGACACTACGTTATCAGTTTTATTAGACAAGTGAATATAAAGGTAATTAAAGAGACCATACCTAATAACCCAACTCTTACAATTTAAAAGTGAGAAAGAGGCCTGATAGGGTACCAGGGATATACATATCATCCTAATTAAGGGCTAACAAGACAGTTGTCCTCACTTTGGTAACTTCAGTGTATTACCCCTGTTAACGGTCTCCATCCAGTGGGCTCATCTACAATTCTTAATTCTTATCCACAGTTACCCTTCCTCATTCTCCACATGAGCAATGTTTCTAAAGGTTTCAGTGTTTAGCATGTGGTGTCCCCAAAGCACTCACCCCAAATTGCCCATCCACTTTATTCATTCATCCACCTTTTTACACCTTCCCCCTGCAGTTCAGGTTGGGCCAAATTGCCACACAGTTTGAACTTGTCACCTCTCTAGCATTTCTACTTTATTAAGCAAGCACATTTTGTAAATGAAAACAAGAGAAGATGTACGGCAAACCCACTCTCTTTTTTATGTAAATTAAAAAATCACCTAGCCACTTGCATTGCTTCAGGGAAGTGCGTAGGGATAGATCATATATGTAAATGAATCAGGTGAAGATGAACAAATGAATATTCAAATCCAAGTGGCAGTTTTCTAAATCAGAAGAGCCTTTTACTCTGGCTATGTTCAAACCCCTCGATATTGTGATTTAAGGTGCTTAAAAGACAGGAAATGCTGTTTTTAGAAATATAGAATAATAGTTACTGGTGTTCGTCTTGTAAAAGTCAAAGAAAAACTCGTTGCAAAATTATCTGCAAACCTCTTGGTTTTATTTGAGAGTTTGTTTAGCATCTTTTTTTGTTATTTTCTTTTTTAAAAAATTAATTTTATATTGGAGCATAGTTGACTAACAATGTTGTATTAGTCACAGGTGTACAGCAAAGTAATTCAGTTATACATATACGTGTATCTATTCTTTTTCAAATTCTTTTCCCATTTAGGTTATCACAGAATACTGAGCAGAGTTCCCTGTGCTATATAGTAGGTCCTTCTTGGTTATCTATTTTAAATATAGTAGTGTATATATGTCAATCCCAAACTCCCAATCTATTCCTCCCCCCGACCTTTCCCCCTGGTAGCCATAAGTTTGTTCTCTAAGTCTGTGAGTCTGTTTCTGTTTTGTAAATAAGTTTATTTGTATCATTTTTTTAAGTTCCACATATAAGCAATATCATATGATATTTGTCTTTCTCTGTCTGACTTTTAATTATAAGAAGTTTGAATTCTGGGAAGGGATCTGCATTGACATTTTCTGTAAGGGAGATTAAGAAAGTTAAACCCAGATAGCCTGATCAATCTATCAACATTTGCTGAATGTTAACTCTAAGAAGAAATGGGCTAGCTATTTCTGTATAGCCACAGGCCTGGGTATAGTTCCATGGACAAGACATTAGCTTAAATTGAGGGGTCAGTGGTGAAATGATGACAGCTTCATCCTGATAATAATTTACAAAGAATAATTTCCTTCAGGCATAATAAACTACTACTGTGTGCTACAACGTATGATCCACTTCCAAGCCATGTCCTCCGAATTCCTAGAAACTTCTGAGTAAGTTCCTAAGAATATTATAAATCCCTACAGCTTTCACTAGAAAATTCATAGGGCCATTCCAAATGGCTCTGGCCTGTGCATGCTGAGAGATAATAGCCACAAGCTGTGGACAGAGAGTAATTGAAGATGTCGACCAGTACCCACAGAAATAGGAAAAGTCAACAAGTCTAGTCTAATGGTGGCTCAGACTCTTTGGGAACACTGACCAACCAAGGATCTGGATGAAGATACCTGTCAGTGTACGTCCGGGACCTACAGAAACCCAGAACAACAAATCTATATCTTTCTCTGCTTCTGAACACTTCCATGGGATGAACCGTCTGCAATTCAAACTCAACATGTACCATTTTTCCATTATTAGAAATGAGGAGGACAGAAAGAATAACAGGTTTTTGGTTGAGGCTGTGTGTGTAAGTTTGGTGGTGCATGATACGGGAGAGTTTAGGTAGAGGCATGTGTTACTGTTCTCCTTATGGAGAGAAAGCATTTGAAGAAAAATGTTAGTTTAATAAATTTTCAACTATTAAATTATTGGATTCATGATAAAAAGTTCTTTTCATTTTGGAATTAAGCTCTCCTTTGTGTAATAATTTTGATTCCTATTGATTATTGTTTCTTTTTTTAAAAAGTGTATCTTATTTAGGGATTATTTGGGGCCCAGTAATTCCATATCCCTAATAACTTACGACTGTACTGCTTTATCTCCTGGTTGATAGTTGTTTGCAGGAGTGATCCAGTCTCAATGAAAACTTTTCCCTCATCTTATTCCCAATGATGGGCAGTCTGTATCTGCCTTCTGCCAGCCAGACTGCAAACAAAATATGCTCCTGCAACTTCAGTCAAGATGTACGTTCTTTTAACCTGGAAATGATGTTTGGTAACGTTCTTTAGCTTAAGGAAAAATATTTTGTACTCTGTCATATATAATAATAATTCCCATATGCTTGAGTCCTGTTGATCACATTCAGGGATTTTCAGGTGAGTTTGTTTTTCTGTTACTATAGTCAGTAACAAGATGCCATAAGACAACTAAACTCTTAATCTGCATTCTGCCACTGGAAGACAAAATAAAATTCCAGTGGGGGAGGAAGAAGATTCTGTTTGAATTTATATCATGTTATAGCCGCTAGCATCTTGGTGCTGTCTCCATGCCTCAGTATGGGTATGTCTGTGTTTACTATCTCAGAGGATAACAGTTAGAAGGCAGGGACCTGGTTGGTGTCATTCTTAGTACAGAATCAAGAACAATGAAGCACTTTTTAAAGCTATTGGATATGATGTCCAGAATTTTCAATCTAGAGCTATCATCTGAGATGCTTATGGCTATTTGAGCAGAGATTCTTGGGATAGTTTATTGATTGGGGTTCCAGAGCTTAAGACTAGCCCTTAGATCCTAAACAAAAATTTTCCTGATTTCAGAGGTAAATTTTTGACTGACTTACTCTAATTTATCTCATATGACACTCATATATGTCAGCGTATCAACTAAATGATGGAACTATAACTTCTTTCCTTCTTTCTTTCCTCCCTCCCTCCCTCCTTCCTTCCTTCCTTCTTCCCTCTCTCCCTCTCTTTTTTCTTTCCTTCCTTCTTTCATTCCTTTCCTCCTTCCTTTTTTCTTCTTCCTGAAACCAATTAGTAAATTCCTCTTATTTATTTGAACTTTTATATAGTCTCTTATTTATGAATGTTCCCATTTTATTGATGAAGAAATTAAAGTTCAAAAATATTGAATAACCCATCCATGTTCACACAACTCATATATAGCAGAGTCCAGATATGAACTGAGGTTTGTATAACTTCAAAGTTTCTGCCATTTATTTATTTATTTTTACCACATTGGAACATATATAGTCTTCCAGTTCACTAACTGCCTTCTTTCCCTACAGGAAAATCTTCATGGAAAGCTCTATTCTAACCAGAATTATTTATAATCAGAATAAGAGATAAGCAGGATGATTCAATACAGGGCTACTATAATCAAGCAAATTAGCTGGATTATATTTTATTTCTTCTGAAGGGATATCCTACCAGGGGAATCCAATATTTAATTTCATAAGTCAGAGAACCTTTTTACCTTTAGAGTGATATACTCTAAAAAATGTTTCTTCTTTGGGCTCCCCCTTTTTTTAAGCCAGTTGTCCTTCAAACAGAACACAGTGTCACTAATGAGATGAAAAGAGACACTGCTGAGACCCTGAAAATGGCAGAGCAAAGGATCCTGGGTATTTAATAATTTCAGTGAACCACTGAATCCATCTTGGTACTGCTTATCTCCAAACCACTTAATTAGAAAATGAAAAATTATAGTTATGGTTTATGCCACTGTTTGTCAAGTTTTCTGTGATGTGCAGATCAAAGTTTCTCTAACCAATACACTGAAATTTATGAGAGTGCAGAAGAAATACATTCTGCCTAAATGTGTTAAACACAAACATTAAAATCACATTTGTGGTGGTTTTGCATTGCTTACCCTTTTGCTTGGGTCATAAATTAGGTTTAAGGCTAAAGGAGTAAAGTTCCAAGTAGTAAAGTTTTTTTCCCAGCATTTGAAAACACTTTTAGTTTAGAGGTGTTCCTACTCTAGAATGTACTGTTACATGAGGAAGTGATCTTCCTGTCTCTGGAGATACCCACGTGGAGGCTGAATAACCATCTGTCATGGGTACTATGGAAAGGATGTTTGTGCTGGCTGGGAGATTGGATAAGATAGTCTCTTCTAATTCTGAATGGCTACGATTTTCTAAGTCTTAAAGCCTATAAATGGAAATGGCTTCTTCATCACATACCTTATTCACCAGGAGAGCCTGGACAGAGGAATCATATCCAAACTTTGGTTCTGCCTCTACCAAGCTTTGTGACTTTGAGAAAGTATTTTCTCCAGGTTTCTGTTTTAGTCTCTATAAAATGGGGAAAGTTTTTATTTAAAAAATTAGAGACCTTCAAGATGGCAGAGAAGTAAGACGGGGAGATCACCTTCCTCCCCACAAATACATCAGAAATACATCTACATGTGGAACAACTCCTACGGAACACCTACTGAACGCTGGCAGAAGACCTCAGACCTCCCAAAAGGCAAGATAGTCCCCACGTACCTGGGTAGGGCAAAAAAAAAAACAGAGACAAGAGATTAGGGATGGGACCTCCCTCAGGGAGGGAGCTGTGAAGGAGGAAAGGTTTCCACACACTAGGAAGCCCCTTCACTGGTAGAGATGGAGGGTGGGCATGGGGGAAGCTTCAGAGCCATGGAGGAGAGCGCAGCAACAGGGGTGCAGGGGACAAAGCAGAGAGATTCCCGCACAGAGGATCAGTGCTGACCAGCACTCACCAGCCTGAGGGTCTTGTTTACTCACCCGCCAGGGCTGGTGGGGGCTGGGAGCTGAGGCTCGGGCTTTGGAGGTCAAATCCCAGGGACAGGACTGGGGTTGGCTGCGTGAACACAGCCTGAAGGGGGCTAGTGCACCACAGCTTGCTGGGAGGGAGTCCGGGAAAAACTCTGGAACTGCCAAAGAGGCAAGGGACCATTGCTTCAGGGTACACGAGGAGAGGGGATTCAGAGCACCACCTAAACGAGCTCCAGGGAGAGGTGCAAGCCATGGCTATCAGCGTGGACACCAGAGACGGGCATGAGATGCTAAGGCTGCTGCTTCAGCCACCAAGAAACCTGTGCACAAGCACAGGTCACTATCCACATCTCCCCTCCCGGGAGCCTTTGCAGCCCGCCACTGCCAGGGTCCCGTGATCCAGGGACAACTTCCCTGGCAGAACACACGGCGAGCCTCAGACCGTTGCAACATCATGCCGGCCTCTGCCCCGCAGGCTCGTCCTGCATTCTGTATCCCTCCCTCCCCCTGGCCTGAGTGAGCCAGAGCCCCCTAATCAGCTGCTCCTTTAACCCCGTCCTGTCTGAGTGAAGAACAGATGCCCTCAGGCGACCTACAGGCAGAGGCGGGGCCAAATCCAAAGCTGAGCCCCGGGAGCTGTGCAAACAGAGACGAGAAAGGGAAACCTCTCCCAGCAGCCTCAGGAGCAATGGATTAAATCTCCACAATCAAATTGTGCCTGCATCTGTGGAATACATGAATAGACAATGAATCATCCCAAAATTGAGGTAGTAGAATATGGGAGCAACTGCAGAGCTGGGGTTTGCTTTCTGCATCTAATTTGTTCTGGTTTTATGTTTATCTTAGTTTAGTATTTAGACTTTATTATCATTCACAGATTTGAGATTTGTTTATTGATTTGATTGCTCTCTTCCTTTATATATATATATATATATATATATATATATATATATATATATTTCCTTTTTCTGTTTTTGTGAGTGTGTATGTATATGCTTCTTTCAGGGATTTTGTCTCTATAGCTTTGCTTTTACCATTTGTCCAAGGATTCAGTCTGTCCATTTTTTTTTTTTAGTATAGTTTTTAGTGCTTATTATCATTGGTGGATTTGTTTTTTGGTCTGGTTGCTCTCTTCTTTCTTTCTTTTTTTTTCTTTTTTTATTACTTTTAAATTTTTTTAGTTTGAATAATTTTTTATTTTAATAACTTTATTTTATTTATTCCTCTTTCCTTCCTTCCCTCCTTCCTTCCTTCCTTCCTTCCTTCCTTCCACCCTCCCTCCCTCCCTTCTTTGTTTGTTTGTTTCTTTCTTTCTTTTTTCTTCTTTCTTTCCTCCCTTTTCTTCTGAGCCATGTGGCTGACAGGGTCTTGGTGCTCTGGCCCGGTGTTAGGCCAGTGCCTCTGAGGTAGGAGAGCCGAGATCAGGACATTTGTCCACCAGAGACTTCCCAACTCCACGTAATATCAAATGGCTAAAGTTCTCCCAGAGATCTCCATCTCAACGATAAGACCCAGCTCCACTCAACGACCACAAGCTACAGTGCTGGACACCCTATGTCAAACAACTAGCAAGACAGGAACACAACCCCACCCATTAGTAGAGAGGCTGCCTAAAATCATAATAAGGTCACAGACACCCCAAAACAAACCAGCAGAAGCGGTCCTACCCACCAGAAAGAAAATATCCAGCCTCATCCACCAGAACACAGGCACCAGTCCCCTCCACCAGGAAGCCTACACAACCCACTGAACCAACCTCACCCACTGGGGGAAGACACCAAAAACAATGGGAACTATGAACCTGCAGCCTGTGGAAAGGAGACTCCAAACACAGTAAGGTAAGCAAAATGAGAAGACAGAGAAATACACAGCAGACAAAGGAGCAAGGTAAAAACCCATGAGACCAAACAAATGAAGAGGAAATAGGCAGTCTACCTGAAAAATTATTCAGAGTAATGATAGTAAAGATGATCCAAAATCTTGGAAATAGAATGGAGAAAATACAAGAAATGTTTAACAAGGACCTAGAAGAACTAAAGAGCAAACAAACAATGATGAACAACACAATAAATGAAATTAAAAATTCTCCAGAGATACCCTGAGAAAACAATAATTCAAAAAGACACATGCACCCCAATGTTCATTGCAGCACTATTTACAATAGCCAGGTCATGGAAGCAACCTAAATGCCCATCAACAGATGAATGGATAAAGAAGATGTGGTACATGTATACAATGGAATATTACTTAGCCATAAAAAGGAACAAAACTGAGTCATTTGCTGAGATGTGGATGGACCTAGAGACTGTCATGCAGAGTGAAGTAAGTTAGAAAGAGAAAAACAAATATCATATATTAGAGCATGTATGTGGAACCTAGAAAAATGGTACAGATGAACCGGTTTGCAGGGTAGAAGTTGAGACACAGATGTAGAGAACAAACGTATGGACACCAAGGGGGGAATATTGCAGTGGGGTGGGGATAGTGGTGTGCTGAATTGGGTGATTGGGATTGACACATATACACTGATGTATATAAAATTGATGACTAATAAGAGCCTGCAGTATAAAAAAACAAACAAACAAAAAAACAACTAATACTAAACTTTCTTTGGGTTATTTGTATGGAAATATGTTCATATAAATGTTTCAGACATTACATGAAAGTTCTAAAAATCTTATATGTTCTGGTATAATGTTATAAGTCAAAATTCTAGTTATTACTTTAAAATGTATATCTCAGAAATAACTAAATTTCCTTATCAATTGCATTATTATGAACTTTCATCAAATCTTTAACCGTGGTCATTTTTAAGTCTTTTGTCATTTACAGACAGTTCTGTGTGTACTCTGATGCTTTCGCAAAACTGTTCCTATAAAAGGGTTTCATCTTCAAGGGATTCGTGGAAAAGACTCTGGCAAGTACAGGTTTCTGGTAACTGACTATACTGCTGAACTGAATGAATAAGCATTTTCAGAACTCTAATGGAAAACTGATGAATTCATAAAAGTGCTAACAAAACATCAAGATAAAAAAAATTATTACATGGGACTGAGTGAACTGATGAGGATGATCATAATTTTTGAGACTTTCTGTTAGAATAAAAAAAAAAATCCCAGTAGGACTCAGAGGCAAAAAATATACAAATCAATTTTCACTGCAAAGTAAAGGAGCTGTTACAGTGGAGGATTCCTGGACTGAATGTCAATATTATGACATAGTATGAGTGTGTTTCATGTTTGCTAATTGCAATCATTGTTGCTTTTGTTGTGGTCATTCATTTACAATGCTTGGTGTCAGTTTATTTATCTCTTGTAAAAAATGAAATACAATGTGTGTGTGTGCAAAAAAACCCCCAAAAAACTGTAGTCTAAAAAAAAAAATCAGAATAAAAAAAAATTCTCCAGAGGAATCAATAACAGAATAGTTGAGGCAGAAGAATGGATAAGTGACCTGGAAGACAAAATTGTGGAAATAACTACAGTAGAGCAGAATAAATAAAAAAGAATGAAAAGAATTGAGGACAGTCTCAGAGACTTCTGGGACAACCTTAAATGCACCAATATTCAAATTATAGGGGTCCCAGAAGAAGAAGAGAAAAAAAAAAAGAGGGACTGAGAGGGTATTTACAGAGATTATAGTTGAAAACTTCCCTAATATGGGAAAGGAAAGAATCAAATCCAGGAATCACATAAAGTCCCGTTAAGGATAAATCCAAGGAAAAACATGCCAAGACACATGTTAATCAAACTATTAAAAATTAAATACAAAAAAAAAGTACATACAAAAAAATATATATTAAAATCAGCAAGGGAAAAGCAACAAATAATATACAAGGAAATCCCCATAAGGGTAACAGCTGATCTTTCAGCAGAAACTCTGTAAGCCAGAAGGGAATGGCAGGACATATTTAAAGTGATGAAAGGGAAGAACCTACAACCAAGATTACTCTAGCCAGCAAGGATCTCATTCAGATTCAACAGAGTAATTAAAACCTTTACATACAAGCAAAAGTTAAGAGAATTCAGCACCACAAAGCCAGGTTTACAACAAGTGCTAAAGGAACTTCTCTAGGCAGGAAACACAAGAGTGGAATAGGCCTGCAATACCAAATCCAAAACAATTAAGAAAATGGTAATAGAAACATACATATCAAAAAGTACCTTAAATGTAAATGGATTAGATGCTCCAACCAAAAGACATAGACTGGCTGAATGGATACAAAACAAGACCCCTATATATGCTGCCTACAAGAGACCCACTTCAGACCTAGGGACACATACAGACTGAAAGTGAGGGGATGGAAAAAGATATTCCACACAAATGGAAATCAAAAGAAAGCTGGAGTAGCAATTCTGATACCAGACAAAATAGACTTTAAAATAAAGACTCTTACAAGAGACAAAGAAGGACACTACATAATGATCAAGGGATCAATCCAAGAAGATATAACAGTTATAAATATTTATGCACCCAAAGTAGGAGCACCGCAATACCTAAGGGGAATGCTAACAGCCATAAAAGGGGAACTCGACAGTAACACAATCATAGTATGGGATGTTAATACCCCACTTTCACCGATTGACAGATCATCCAAATGAAAATAAATAAGGAAACACAAGCTTTAAATGATACATTAAACAGATGGATTTAATTGATATATATAGGGTATTCCATACAAAAACAACAGAATACACTTTCTTCTCAAGAGCTCATGGAACATTCTCCAGGTTAGATCATATCTTGGGTCACAAATCAAGCCTTGGTATATTTAAGAAAATTGAAATCATATCAAGTATCTTTTCTGACCACAATGTTATGAGACTAGATATCAGTTACAGGAAAAATATCTGTAAAAAATACAAACACATGGACGCTAAACATTACACTACTAAATAACCAAGAGATTGCTAAAGAAATCAAAGAGAAAATTAAAAAAAAATTAGAAACAAATGACAATGAAAACACGACAACACAAAACCTATGGGAGACAGCAAAAGTAGTTCCAAGAGGGAAGTTTTCAGCAATGCAGTCCTACCTGAAGAAACAAGAAACATCTGAAATAAACAACCTAAACTTACACCTAAAGCAATTAGAGAAAAAAGAACAAAAAACCCCCAAAGTTAGCAGAAGGAAAGAAATCATAAAGATCAGATCAGAAACAAATGAAAAAGAAATGAAGGAAACAATAGCAAAGATCAGTAAAACTAAAAGCTGGTTCTTTGAGAAGATAAACAAAATTGATAAACCATTAGCCAGACTCATTACAAAAAAAAAGGGAGAAGGCTCAAATCAATAGAATTAGAAATGAAAAAGGAGAAGTAACAACTGACACTGCAGAAATACAAAGGATCATAAGAGACTCTATGCCAATAAAATGGGCAACCTGGAAGAAATGGACAAATTCTTCGAAAACCACAACATTCTGAGACTGAACCAGGAAGAAATAGAAAATATGAACAGACAAATCACAAGCACTGAAATTGAAACTGTGATTAAAAATCTTCCAGCAAACAAAAGCTCAGGACCAGATGGCTTCACAGGTGAATTCTATCAAACATTTAGAGAGGATCTAACACCTATCCCTCTGAAACTCTTCCAAAATACAGCAGAGGGAGGAACACTCTCAAACTCATTCTAGGAGGCCACCATCACCCTGATACCAAACCAGACAAAGATGTCACAAAGAAAGAAAAGTACAGGCCAATATCACTGATGAACATAGATGCAAAAGTCCTCAACAAAATACTAGCAAACAGAATCCAACAGCACATTAAAAGGATCACACACCATGATTAAGTGGGGTGTATCCCAGGAATGCAAGGATTCTTCAATATATGCAAATCAATCAATGTGATACATCAAGTTAACCAATTGAAGTATAAAAACCATATGATCATCTCAATAGATGCATAAAAAGCTTGACAAAATTCAACACCCATTTATGATAAAAACCCTCCAGAAAGTAGGCACAGAGGGAAATTACCTCAACATAATAAAGGCCATATATGACAACCCCACAGCCAACATTTTTCTCAATGGTGAAAACATGAAACCATTTCCTCTAAGATCAGGAACAAGACAAGGTTGTCCACGTTCACCATTATTATTCATCAGAGTTTTGGAAGTTTTAGCCACAGCAATCAGAGAAGAAAAAGAAATAAAAGGAATCCAAATTGGAAAAGAAGAAGTAAAGCTGTCACTGTTTGCAGATGACATGATACTATACATAGAGAATCTTAAAGATGCTACCCGAAAACTACTAGAGCTAATCAATGAATTTGGTAAAGTAGCAGGATACAATATTAATGCACACAAATCTCTTTCATTCCTATACACTAATGATGAAAAATCTGAAAGTGAAATTAAGAAAACACTCCCAGGGCTTCCCTGGTGGCGCAGTGGTTGAGAGTCTGTCTGCCGATGCAGGGGACTTGGGTTCGTGCCCCGGTCTGGGAGGATCCCACATGCCGCGGAGTGTCTGGGCCCATGAGCCATGGCCACTCAGCCTGTGCGTCCAGAGCCTGTGCTCCGCAACGGGAGAGGCCTCAACAGTGAGAGGCCCGTGTACCGCAAAAAAAAAAAAAAAAGTAAACACTCCCATTTACTATTGCAACAAAGAGAATAAAATATCTAGGAATAAACTTACCTAAGGAGACAAAAGACCTGTATGCAGAAAACTATAAGACACTGATGAAAGAAATTAAAGATGATACAAACAGATGGAGAGATATACTATGGTCTTGGATTGGAAAAATCAACATTGTGAAAATGACTATACTACCTAAAGCAATCTACAGATTCAATGCAATCCCTACCAAACTACCAATGGCATTTTTCACATAACTAGAACAAAAAATTTCAGTTTGTATGGAAACAGAAAAGACCCCAAATAGCCAAAGCATTCTTGAGAAAGAAAAATGGAGCTGGAGGAATCAGGCTCCCTGACCTCATAAAAAGAAACGAAACTGATTTATTTGTAGTGAGGTGGATGGACCTAGATTCTGTCATACAGAGTGAAGTAAGTCGGAAAGAGAAAAACAAGTACCATATGCTAACACATATATATGGAATCTAAAAAAAAAAAAAAAAGGTTCTGAAAACCTAGTGGCAGGATAGGATTAAAGACTCAGACATAGAGAATGGACTTGAGGACACAGGTAGGGGATGGGTAAGCTGGGACGAAGTGAGAGAGTGGCATGGACGTATATACACTACCAAATGTAAAACAGATAGCTAATGGGAAGCAGCCACATAACACAGGGAGATCAGCTCGGTGCTTTGTTGCCATCTAGAGGGGTGGGAGGGAGACGCAAGAGGGAGGAGATATGGGGATGTGTTTATATGTATAGCTGATTCACTTTGTTATAAAGCAGAAACTAACACACCATTGTGAAGCAATTATACTCCAATAAAGATGTTAAAGAAAAAGTTAGCAGAACACTCCCTTGTTTTTTTTAATGGCTTATTAAACGGAGCTCCCTTATTTCGACCCATAAAAGAAGAGCTACTCTGCAAACACTGGCAGATCTGAAGGAAAAAATACACAATACAGTAATAGTAGGAGACTTCAATACCTCACTATCAATAATAAATATATCATCCAGACAGGAAATCAATAAGGAAACAACAGAACTGAACAACTCTATAGACCAAATGTACCTGATAGACATGTATAGGACATTTCACCAAATAGCAGCAGAATACTCATTCTTCTCAAACGTGCATGGAGCATCCTCTAAAATAGATCACATGCTAGGTTGAAAAAACAAGTCTTAACAAATTTAAGAAGACTGTAATCAACTAAAGTATCTTTTCTGATCACAATAGAATGGACCTAGAAATCAATAATAGAAGGAAAATGGGAAAATTCGTAAATACATGGAAATTAAATAACACACTTTAACATCCATTGGGTCAAAGATGGAATAAAAAAGGAAATAAGAAAATATCTTGAGACAAAGAAAAACACAACATACCGGCTTATGGGATGAAGTGAAATCAGTACTAAGAGAGATATTTGTAGCAATAAACATCTACATTAAAAAAGAAGAAAGATTTCAAATAAGCAGTCTAACTTTACACCCCAAGGCATTAGAAAGGGAAGAACAAACTAAGCCCAAAGTTAGAAGAAGGAAGTAAATAATAAAGATTAGGGCAGCAATAAATGAAATAGAGGATAGAAAAATAGTAGAAAAAATAGAAATAAGAGTTGGCTTTTTCAAAAGATAAATAAAATTGACCAATTATTAGCTAGACTGAGAAAAGAGAGAAGACTCAAATAAATAAGATCAGAAGTGAAAGATGAGATATTACAACTGATGGTACAGAAATTTTAAAAACTTAAATGACTATTATGAATAATTATATAACAAAAATTGGACAACCTAGAAAAAATGGTTAAATTCCTAGAAACATACAACTTACCAAGACTGAATCAAGAATAAATAGAAAGCATGAACAGACTAATAACAAATAAGGTAATTGAATTAGTAATCAAAGAACTCCCAACAAAGAAAAGCGCAGGACCAGATGGCTTCACAGGTGAATTCTCCCATCCTTTAAAAAATTAATACCAATCCTTCTCAAACTCTTCCAAGATATAAAAAAGGAGGAAATACTTCCAAACTCATTTTATGAGGCCAGCATTGCTCTGATACTAAAATCAGACAAGGACTCTACAAGAAAAGGATATTATACGTCAACATTCCTGATGAACATAGATGCAAAAATTCTTAATAAAATATTAGTAAATCGAATTCAATAATACATAAAAAGGATTACACACAATTGTCATGTCAGATTTATTTCAGAGATGCAAGGATGGTTCAACACCCACAAAACAATAAATCTAATACCCCACATTAACAAAATGAAGGGAAAAAGTCATATCATTATCTCAATAAATGCAGAAAAAGCATTTGACAAAGTTCAACATCCATTCATGAAAAAAACCAAACTGGGCATTGAGGAACATACATCAACATAATAAAGGCCATATATGACAAGCCCACAACTTACATATTCAATGGTGAAAAGCTGATAGCTTGTCCTTTAAGATCAGGAACAAGACAGAGATGCGCACTCTTACCACTTTTATTCAACGTGGTACTGGAAGTCCTAGCCAGAGCAATTAGTCAAGAAAAAGAAATAAAAGACATCCAAATTGGAAAAGAAGAGGTAAAACTGACAGTATTTGCAGATGACATGATATTATAGATAGAAAACCCTTGAAACTCCATCTAAAACTGTCAGAATAAATGAATTTGTTGCAAAATCAATACACAAAAATCTGTTGCATTTCTATACACAAATTATGAACTATTAGAAAGAAAAATTAAGAAAAATGTTCACTTATAATTACATCAAAATGAATAAAATACCTAGGGATAAATTTCATCAAGGAGGCAAAGGATTTGTACTCTGAAAACTATGACACTAATAAAAGAAATTGAAGAAGATGCAAATAAATGGAAAGACATTTTCTGCTTATGGACTGGAAGAATTAATATTGTTAAAAAGTTTATACTACCTAGGGGGCTTCCCTGGTGGCACAGTGGTTGAGAGTCTGCCTGCTGATGCAGGGGACACGGGTTCATGCCCCGGTCCGGGAAGATCCCACATGCCGCGGAGCAGCTGGGCCCGTGAGCCATGGCTGCTGAGCCTGCGCGTCCAGAGCCTGTGCTCCACAACGGGAGAAGCCACAACAGTGAGAGACCTGCGTACTGCAAAAAAAAAAAAAAAGTTTATACTACTCAAAGTGATCTATAGATTCAATGTAATCCCAGTCGAAATTCAAACGGTGTTTTCCACAGAAGTAGGAAAAATCATCTTAAAATTTGTATGAAACCACAAAATATCCCAAATGAAAAAAGCAATATTGAGAAAGAAGAACAAAGCTGGAGACAACGTTCTTCCTCATTTCAAAATATATTACAAAGCAAAGGTAATGGTATTAGCATAAAAACAGAGTCATAGATCCATGGAACAGAATGGAGAGCCCAGAAACAGATTCATGCCTATATGGTGAATTACTTCATGAAAAAAGGGCCAAAGATATGCAATGGAGAAAGGATAGTTTCTTTAATACATGGTGTTGGAGAAATTGGACAGCCTTGTGCAAAAAAATGAACCTGGGCCCCTATCTTACACCATATACAGAAATCAACTTAAATATATTAAACACTTGAAAGTAAGACAAGAAATTATAAATCATCTAGAAGAAAACTTGGGGGGAAGTTCCTTGACATTGGTCTCAGCAATGACTTCTTAGATTTGACACCAAAAGCAAAGGCTACAAAAGCAAAACTAAATAAACGGGACTACATCAAACTAAAAAGCTTCTGCACAGCAACAAAAACCATCAACAAAACAAAGGGCAACCTAAGAAATGGGAGAAAATACTTGCAAATCATATCTCTGATAAGAGATTAATATCCAAAATATCTGAAAACTCATACAACTCAATAGCAAAAAAAATCTGGGCTTCCCTGGGCCCGTGAGCCATGGCCGCAGGGCCTGCGCATCCGGAGCCTGTCCTCCGCAACAGGAGAGGCCACAACAGTGAGAGGCCCGCATACCACAAAAAAAAAAAAAAAAAGAAAAGAAAAAATTCTGATTTAAAAATGGGCAGAAGATTTGAATAGATGTTTTTCCATAGAAGTCATACAGTTGGCTAACAGGTGCATGAAAACATGCTCACTATCATTAATCTTCAGGGAAATACAAATCAAAGCCACAGTGAGATATCACCTCACACCAGTTAGAATGGCTATTATCAAAAAAACAAAAGATAAGTATTGGAAAGCATGTCGTGAAAAAGGAACCCCTGCACACTCTTGGAAGGAATGTAAATTGGTGCAGCCACTATGGAAAACAGTATGGAGTTTCCTCAAAAGAATTAAAAATAGAATTACCATTTGCTCCAGCAATCTGACTTCTGGGTACGTATTCAAAGGAATTGAAATCAGGATCTCAAAGAGATATTACACACTTAGGTTTATTGTAACATTATTTCTAATAGCCAAGGTATGGAAACAATCTAAAAGTCCATCGGACGTATGGATAACAAAATGTGGTATATTCTTTTTTTTTTTAACATCTTTATTGGAGTATAATTGCTTTACAATGGTGTGTTAGTTTCTGCTTTATAACAAAGTGAATCAGTTATACATATACATATGTTCCCATATCTCTTCCCTCTTGCGTCTCCCTCCCTCCCACCCTCCCTATCCCACTCCTCTAGGTGGTCACAAAGCACGGAGCTGATCTCCCTGTGCTACGCGGCTGCTTCCCACTAGCTATCTACCTTACGTTTGGTAGTGTATATATGCCCATGACACTCTCTCGCTTTGTCATAGCTTACCCTTCCCCTCCCAATATGCTCAAGTCCATTCTCTAGTAGGTCTGTGTCTTTATTCCTGTCTTACCGCTAGGTTCTTCATGACATTTTTTTGTCTTAAATTCCATATATATGTGTTAGCATACGGTATTTGTCTTTCTCTTTCTGACTAACTTCACTCTGTATGACAGACTCTAGGTTCATCTGCTTCATTACAAATAGCTCAATTTCGTTTCTCTTTATTGCTGAGTAACATTCCATTGTATATATGTGCCACATCTTCTTTATCCATTCATCTGATGATGGACACTTAGGTTGCTTCCATCTCCTGGCTATTGTAAATAGAGCTGCAATGAACATTTTGGTACATGAGTCTTTTTGAATTATGGTTTTCTCAGGGTATATGCCCAGTAGTGGGATTGCTGGGTCATATGGTAGTTCTATTTGTAGTTTTTTAAGAAATCTCCATACTGTTCTCCATAGTGACTGTACCAATTCACATTCCCACAAGCAGTGCAAGAGTGTTCCCTTTTCTGTACACCCTCTCCAGCATTTATTGTTTCTAGATTTTTTGATGATGGCCATTCTGACTGGCGTGAGATGATATCTCATTGTAGTTTTGAGTTGCATTTCTCTAATGATTAATGATGTTGAGCATTCTTTCATGTGTTTGTTGGAAGTCTGTATATCTTCTTTGGAGAAATGTCTATTTAGGTCTTCTGCCCATTTTTGGATTGGGTTGATTGGTTTTTTTCTTATTGAGCTGCATGAGCTGCTTAAAAACTTTGAAGATTAATCCTTTGTCAGTTGCTTCATTTGCAAATATTTTCTCCCATTCTGAGGGTTGTCTTTTGTTCTTGTTTATGGTTTCCTATGCTGTGCAAAAGCTTTGAAGTTTAATTAGGTCCCATTTGTTTATTTTTGTTTTTATTTCCATTTCTCTAGGAGGTGGACCAAAAAGGATCTTGCTGTGATTTATGTCATAGAGTGTTCTGCCTATGTTTTCCTCTAAGAGTTTGATAGTTTCTGACCTTACATTTAGGTCTTGAATCCATTTTGAGTTTATTTTTGTGTATGGTGTTAGAGAGTGATCTAATCTCATACTTTTACATGTACCTATCCAGTTTTCCCAGCACCACTTATTGAAGAGGTCTGTCCTTTCTCCACTGTACATTCCTGCCTCCTTTATCAAAGATAAGGTGACCGTATGTGTGTGGACTTATCTCTGGGTTTTCTATCCTCTTCCATTGATCTATATTTCTGTTTTTGTGCCAGAACCATACTGTCTTGATTACTGTAGCTTTGTAGTATAGTCTGAAGTCAGGGAGCCTGATTCCTCCAGTTCCGTTTTTTGTTCACAAGACTTCTTTGGCTATTCGGGGTCTTTTGTTTTTCCATACAAATTGTGAAATTTTTTGTTCTAGTTCTGTGAAAATTGCCACTGGTAGTTTGATAGGGATTGCATTGAATCTGTAGATTGCTTTGGGTAGTAGAGTCATTTTCACAATGTTGATTCTTCCAATCCAAGAACATGGTATATCTCTCCATCTATTTGTATCATCTTTAATTTCTTTCATCAGTGTCTTACATTTTCTGCAAACAGGTCTTTTGTCTCCTTAGGTAGGTTTATTCCTAGATATTTTATTCTTTTTTTTGCAATGGTAAATGGGAGTGTTTTCTTAATTTAACTTTCAGATTTTTCATCATTATTGTATAGGAATGCGAGAGATTTCTGTGTAGTAATTTTGTATCCTGCTACTTTACCAAATTTATTGATTAGCTCTGGTAGTTTTCTGGTAGCATCTTTAGGATTCTCTATGTATAGTATCATGTCATCTGCAAACAGTGACAGCTTACTTCTTTTCTGATTTGGATTCCTTTTATTTCCTTTTCTTCTCTGATTTCTGCGGCTAAAACTTCCAAAACTATGTTGAATAAGAGTGGTGAGAGTGGGCAACCTTGTCTTTTTCCTGATCTTAGTGGAAATGCTTTCAGTTTTTCACCATTAAGCATGATGCTGGCTGTGGGTTTGTCATATATGGACTTTATTATGTTGAGGAAAGTTCCCTCTATGGCTTCTTTCTGCAGGGTTTTTATCATAAATGGATGCTGAATTTTGTTGAAAGCTTTCCCTGCATCTATTGAGATGATCATATGGTTTTTCTCCTTCAATTTGTTAATATGGTGTATCACGCTGATTGATTTGCGTATATTGAAGAATCCTTGCATTCCTGGAATAAACCCCACTTGATCATGGTGCATGATCCTTTTAATGTGCTGTTGGATTCTGTTTGCTAGTATTTTGTTGAGGATTTCTGCATCTATGTTCATCAGTGATATTGGCCTGTAGATTTCTTTCTTTGTGACATCCTTGTCTGGTTTTGGTATCAAGGTGATGGTGGCCTCGTAGAATGAGTTTGGGAGTGTTCCTCCCTCTACTATATTTTGGAAGAGTTTGAGAAGGATAGGTGTTAGCTATTATCTAAATGTTTGATAGAATTCGCCTGTGAAGCCATCTGGTCCTGGGCTTTGGTTTGTTGGAAGATTTTTAATCACAGTTTCAATTTCAGTGCTTGTGATTGGTCTCTTCATATTTTTTCTTTCTTCCTGATTCAGTCTTGGCAGGTTGTGCATTTCTAAGAATTTGTCCATTTCTTCCAGGTTGTCCATTTTATTGGCATAGAGTTGCTTGTAGTAATGTCTCATGATCTTTTGTATTTCTGCAGTGTCAGTTGTTACTTCTCCTTTTTCACTTCTAATTCTATTGATTTGAGTCTTCTCCCTTTTTTTCTTGATGAGTCTGGCTAATGGTTTATCAATTTTGTTTACCTTCTCAAAGAACCAGCTTTTAGTTTTATTGATCTTTGCTATCATTTCCTTCATTTCTTTTTCATTTATTTCTGATCTGAATTTTTTTGATTTCTTTACTTCTGCTAACTTTGGGGTTTTTTTGTTCTTCTTTCTCTAATTGCTTTAGGTGCAAGGTTAGGTTGTTTATTCGAGATGTTTCCTGTTTCTTAAGGAAGAATTGTATTGCTATAAACTTCCCTCTTAGAACTGCTTTTGCTGCATCCCATAGGTTTTGGGTCGTCATGTCTCCATTGTCATTTGTTTCTAGGTATTTTTTAATTTCCTCTTTGATTGCTTCAGTGACCACTTCGTTATTAAGTAGTGTATTGTTTAGCCTCCATGTGTTTGTATTTTTTTACAGATCTTTTCCTGTAATTGATATCTAGTCTCATAGCGTTGTGTTCGGAAAAGGTACTTTATACAATTTCAAGTTTCTTAATATACCAAGGCTTGATTGTGACCCATGATATGATCTATCCTGGAGAATGTTCCATGAGCACTTGAGAAAAATGTGTATTCTGTTGTTTTTGGATGGAAAATCCTATAAATATCAATTAAGTCCATCTTGTTTAATGTATCATTTAAAGCTTGTGTTTCCTTATTTGCGTTTTGGATGATCTGTCCATTGGTGAAAGTGGGGTGTTTAAGTCCCCTACTATGAATGTGTTACTGTTGATTTCCCCTCTTATGGCTGTTAGTATTTGCCTTATGTATTGAGGTGCTCCTATGTTGGGTGCATAAATATTTACAATTGTTATATCTTCTTCTTGGATCGATCTCTTGATCATTATATAGTGTCCTTCTTTGTCTCTTCCAATAGTCTTTATTTTAAAGTCTATTTTGTCTGATATGAGAATTGCTACTCCAGCTTTCTTTTGGTTTCCATTTGCATGGAGTATCTTTTTCCATCCCCTTCCTTTCAGTCTCTATGTGTTTCTAGGTCTGAAGTGGGTCTCTTGTAGACAGCATATATATGGATCTTGTTTTTGTATCCGTTCAGCCAATCTGTGTCTTTTGGTGGGAGCATTTAGTCCATTTACATTTAAGGTAATTATCGATATGTATGTTCCTATTCCCATTTTCTTAATTGTTTTGGGTTCGTTATTGTAGGTCTTTTACTTCTCTTGTGTTTCTTGCCTAGAGAAGTTCCTTTAGCATTTGTTGTAAAGCTGGTTTGGTGGTGCTGAACTCTCTCAGCATTTGCTTGTCTGTAAAGCTTTTAATTTCTCCATCAAATCTGAATGCGATCCTTGCTGGGTAGTGTAATCTTGGTTGTAGGTTTTTCTCCTTCATCAATTTAAATATGTCCTGCCAGTCCCTTCTGGATTGCAGGGTTTCTGCTGAAAGATCAGCTGATAACCTTATGGGGATTCCCTTGTGTGTTATTTGTTGTTTTTCCCTTGCTGTTTTTAATATTTGTTCTTTGTATTTAATTTTTGACAGTTTGATTAATATGTGTCTTGGTGTATTTCTCCTTCGATTTATCCTGTATGGGACTCTCTGTGCTTCCTGGACTTGATTAACTATTTCCTTTCCCATATTAGGGAAGTTTTCAACTATAATCTCTTCAAATATTTTCTCAGTCCCTTTCTTTTTCTCTTCTTCTTCTGGAACCCCTATAATTCGAATGTTGGTGTATTTAATGTTGTCCCAGAGGTCTCTGGGACTGTCCTCAGATCTTTTCATTCTTTTTTCTTTATTCTGCTCTGCAGTAGTTATTTCTACTATTTTATCTTGCAGGTCACTTATCCGTTCTTCTGCCTCAGTTATTCTGCTATTGATTCCATGTAGAGTATTTTTAATTTCATTTATTGTGTTGTTCATCATTGCTTGTTTCATCTTTAGTTCTTCTAGGTCCTTGTTAAATGTTTCTTGCATTTTGTCTATTCTATTTCCAAGATTTTGGATCATCTTTACTATCACTATTCTGAATTCTTTTTCAGGTTGACTGCCTATTTCCTTTTCATTTGTTAGGTCTGGTGGGTTTTTATCTTGCTCCTTCATCCGCTGTGTGTTTTTCTGTCTTCTCATTTTGCTTATCTTAATGTGTTTGAGGTCTCCTTTTCACAGGCTGCAGGTTCATAGTTCCCTTTGTTTTTGGTGTCTGTCCCCAGTGGCTAAATTTGGTTCAGTGGGTTGTGTAGGCTTCCTGGTGGAGGGGACTAGTGCCTGTGTTCTGGTGGATGAGGCTGGATCTTGTCTTTCTGGTGGGCAGGTCCACGTCTGGTGGTGTGTTTTGGGGTGATATGTTTTGGTCTGTGACTTATTATGATTTTAGGCAGCCTCTCTGCTAATGGGTGGGGTTGTGCTCCTATCTTGCTAGTTGTTTGGAATAGGGTGTCCAGCACTGTAGCTTGCTGGTCATTGAGTGAAGCTGGGTGCTGTTTTTGAGATGGAGATCTCTGGGAGATTTTTGCCGTTTGATATTACGTGGAGCTGGGAGGTCTCTTGTGGGCCAGTGTCCTGAAGTTGGCTCTCCCACCTCAGAGGCACAGCACTGACTCCTGGCTGCAGCAGAAAGAGCCTTTCATCCACACGGCTCAGAAGAAAAGGGAGAAAAAGTAGAAAGAAAGAAAGAAAGAAAGAAAGAAAGAAAGAAAGAAAGAACGAAAGAAAGAAAGCAAGGAAGGAAGGAAGGAAGGAAGGAAGAAAGAAAGGAAGGATGGAGGGAGGGAGGGAGGGAGGAAGGAAGGAAGGAAGGAGGGAAGGAAGGAAAGAAAGAAAGAAGATAAAATAAAATAAAGTAAGATAAAATAAAGTCATTAAAATAAAAAATATTCAGAAAATATTTTTTTAAAAAAGAAAAAAAAGAAAAACAAACAAACAAATGGACAGGTAGAACCTTAGGACAAATGGTGGAAGCAAAGCTATACAGACAATATCTCACCCAGAAGCATACACATACACACTCACAAAAAGAGGGAAAGGGGAAAAAATCATAAATCTTGCTCTCAAGGCCCACCTCCTCAATTTGGGATGATTCGTTGTCTATTCATGTATTCCACCGATGCAGGGTACATCAACTTGATTTTGGAGCTTTAATCCGCTGCTTCTGAGGCTGCTGGGAGAGATTTCCCTTTCTCTTCTTTGTTCTCACAGCTCTCGAGGCTCAGCTTTGGATTTGGCCCCGCCTCTGCGTGTAGGTCGCCTGAGGGCATCTGTTCTTCACTCAGACAGGACCGGGTTAAAGGAGCAGCTGATTCGGGGGCTCTGGCTCACTCAGGCCGGGGGGAGGGAGGGGCACGGAGTGCGGGGCGGGCCTGCGGCGGCAGAGGCCGGCATGACGTTGCACCCGCCTGAAGCGCGCCGTACGTTCTCCCGGGGAAGTTGTCCGTGGATCCCGGGACCCTGGCAGTGGCAGGCTGCACAGGCTCCCCGGAAGGGGGTGTGGATAGTGACCTGTGGTTGCACTCAGGCTTCTTGGTGGCGGCAGCAGCAGCCTTAACATCCCATGCCTGTCTCTGGTTTCCGCGCTTTTAGCCACGGCTCGCGCCCGTCTCTGGAGCTCCTTTAAGCAGCGCTCTTAATCCCCTCTCCTCGCGCACCAGGAAACAAAGAGGGAAGAAAAAGTCACTTGCCTCTTCGGCAGCTCCAGACTTTTTCCCGGACTCCCTCCCGGCTAGCTGTGGCGCACTAGCCCCCTTCAGGCTGTGTTCACGCTGCCAACCCCAATCCTCTCTCCATGCTCCAACCAAAGCCCGAGCCTCAGCTCCCAACCCGGCCCGCCCCGGCGGGTGAGCAGACAAGCCTCAGGCTGGTGAGCTCCGCCATCCGCAGTCTCCACTCGTGAAGGGGCTTCCTAGTGTGTAGAAACCTTTCCTCCTTCACAGCTCCCTCCCACTGGTGCAGGTACCGTCCCTATCCTTTTGTCTCTGTTTATTCTTTTTTCTTTTGCCCTACCCAGGTATGTGGGGACTTTCTTGCCTTTTGGGAGGTCTGAGGGCTTCTGCCAGGGTTCAGTAGGTGGACTGTAGGAGTTGTTCCACGTGTAGACGTATTTCTGGTGTATCTGTGGGGAGGAAGGTGATCTCCACGTCTTACTCTTCTGCTCCGACCGAAGCCCAAGCCACAGCTCCCAGCCCCACTGGCCCCGGCGGGTGAGCAGACAAGCCTCTCAGGCAGGTGAGTGCCGGTCGGTCCCGATCCTCTGTGCGGGAATCTCCCCGCTTTGCCCTCCGCACCCCTGTTGCTGTGCTCTCCTCCGTGGCTCCGAAGCTTCCCCCCTCCGCCACCCGCAGTCTCCGCCTGTGAAGGGGCTTCCTAGTGTGTGGAAACATTTCCTCCTTCACAGCTCCCTCCCAGATGTGTAGGTCCCGTCCCTATTCTTTTGTCTCTGTTTATTCTTTTTTCTTTTGCCCTACCCAGGTACGTGGGGACTTTCTTGCCTTTTGGGAGGCCTGAGGTCTTCTGCCAGCGTTCAGTAGGTGTTCTGTAGGAGTTGTTCCACGTGTAGAGGTATTTCTGGTGTATCTGTGGGGAGGAAGGTGATCTCCACGTCTTACTTTTCCGCCATCTTCCTCACTACCCCAAAATGTGGTATATTCTTACAGTAGAGTATCATTCAGCCTTTAAAAAGAAGGGAATCCTGCCATTTGTGGCAACATAAATGCACGTGGGGGTCATTATGCTAAGTGAATTAAGTCAGACACAGAAGGACAAATGTTGTATGATCCTACTTTAATGGGCAATATAAAATGGTCAGACGCATAGAACCGGAGAGTTGAATGGTGTTTGCCAGTGGCTGATAGGAAGAGAAAATGGAAGGATGCTAGTCATAGGCTACAAAATTTCAGTTATGAAAGATGGGTAAATTCTAGAGATCTACTGTACAACATAGAGACTACAGTTTACAATGTTATACTGTATACGTGAAAATTTGCTAAGAGAGTAGATCCTATAAGTGCTCTTTTCCCAGAATTAAAAAAAATAACAAATATATAAATACATAAAAGGGATCATAGGAAACTTTTGGAGGGGATGGATAAGTTTATGGCTTTGATTGTGGTGATGGTTTCATAATGAATATTCGTCTCCAAACTCATCAAACTGTATACATTAACTATGTACAGCTTTTTGTATGTCAGTCATATCTCAATAAAGTGACTTTAAAAAGAAAAGCACAGCATCTCTATTCTTCCAGAGGCCAGCCCGGTTCCATTCCTCTTGTTCCCCTATCACTTCACTGCTCTCCTGTCGGCCCCTGTGGGACTAAGGAGTCTCTACAACACAGTTTGAGCAATTCTCTCTGAAATGTTTCTGAGGTCTCTCTAATCAGAACCTTATATGATTTGACTATAGGATGAGCACAGAATCTTAGCAGGACGAAGAGCACAGAATTCACCCCCACCTCATAAAGGCAATCTGACCTGTTGCTTTTTTTCCTCTACTGTTGAGTTAGTACTGATTGAAACTATTATACCTGTTGACTCATGAAAGTAAAGAAGTTTTATCAAGGAGCTATTAAAATATATGGAGTCATTTTGTTCAGTTCTTAGGCTTTATTCAAATTTGAATACATGGCTGCTTTGAATGTTAAGTCTTCAGACTATTCTGCTAAATTGGTGATCTCTCTTTACAAACATTCTAAGACAAAAGTGTCCCACTTTTCACATAATGAGGTTTTTGAGGCCAGATACAAATGATGCTATTCTTACATTAGGGTGAAATAACCTGCTCACATCCCTGCTTTGTGTCTGCCCTAGCACTTGCCCTCTTCTTGAATATGTGCCTTGAAGTAAATATGCAAAGTACAAATAGGAATTCCTTTCCTAAAGAGATTTCTTTATGCTTGTTTTATACTGGTTTCTTACTTCACTTGCAAGTTCAAGTCATAAAATGAATAGATGTGGCTTTTATTAAGCTTTGAAGATCTGGTGTGTTTCTCTGTGAATATCATTTCATCTGTAGCATTTGAATTGGAAAAATCCTTTGTGTGATTTCAACAACCTTTTGTCCACATAGTTAAATGCACTGACAGAGCCTTTTGACAGAACCACAGAAAATTCTCTGCTGAATACTTAATCAGTTCCTAAGTTGGCTTGCTTCCACTTTTCCTTTCTTCAAAACTATGTCGCTAGACTGCTAGAGTTTTTTGCATTTGTGACTCTGAGAGCTTAAGACTAAATAACGTTAGGTATAGTCTATATCATACTTTCATCACACACATTCTCTATTTTATACACACACATACATTGGGATATATTAAAATGTATGCCTATATTTTTGGAAAACGTATGTTTTTACTAGTACATTCCTTTAGATTTGATAATTCTTAATTACTTCACATAATATTATTATGATATCTTTGAATATTAACACAGGAATCTAAATCAGATTGAATCCTATTTCTAGGAATCAAATAGAATAATTATTGGGCAAGGAAGAATTTATTGAAAATTGCTGGCAGACATACTGAATAAAGAATGAGGGAGGAAAGCCAATGACATTCAGAATTCTCTATCTCTCTTTCTAGTGCTTCACAGCAGAAACTCCTTCTGGCAGATTCTGTGGCCAAAAAAGGTAATAATCTTTCGCTGTGAGTCCTCATCCATTAGATGTCTGGAGTGAGTGGAGTAAAACTCAACTGGTTGATTCCTACTTTTCCATCTACTAAGGTAATCAAATCAACCACATGTATTATCATTGTGATCTCTATATAAATAGACTGCCCTTGAGGATTGTGGGTCTTTTGAAGATGGATCAAATCTTGCTAAAGTTCCTGTCTTACAGACATGGGAAATGCTAGGGCCATTATAATACGGGAAAATATTTTTTTGGATCTTAATGTGGAAAGAGAAAGTCACTTTTGTTTAAACAGGGATTGAATTTTGGAGAAACATTGCTTTGAGAGACACAACATGCATTACAACATTATGACGTACTCAGCCAGATGTCTGCAAGACAGAAAATCACATGACTAAGCAAGCCACATAAATGTTCTCTAAGAAGGAAAAAAAAAATAGAAAAGAAAAAACAAATGTGTGTCAGACATTTCCTTTTTTTGGAGGATATTATTCCAAATCATATGGCTGCCTTATGTGTGTAATTTGTCAATTACAGCTTTTCCTCTCATGTGTATTAAACTCGGGGATCATTCAGAGTTTGGTCTTGTATCAAAATCTTGCTGTATGTGTTTGTTTTTATCTATCTAATTATATGGTTACATGTGAATGCAGCATGCAAGGCTCCCCAGGTATCTGTTAGGGCAGTTGTTAGGACGTAGTGAGAAATAATCCTTTGTCACTCATGGCAACTGTATATGGATTCCATTTACTCTCTTGGGATCCTGGCCCCTATAATTGAAAAGTATATGCATTTGACAATCCTAAGCAATACTGGAATCACTGAATTAATTTATCTTTTTCTTTTGTGTTGGCAATCCCACCGTCAGTGTGTCAATAAGTATTCACTAAGTGACCACAGTGTAGATCATAGTTTCTCAGCCACACAGGAAGGGTGGCGTTCCTCCAGGGATGTCCTTACCTGAAGATAAGGGATCAGAGCCCTTTTCAGAAAAGGGAAGGGCAATCCCAGTTGGGAAAAATGGTCATGGATTTACTGTCACTTCACTCTATTTTTAACAACACAATCACTTCTCTGGTGACTGCTGCCCCACACAGCCTCTGGCATATGGTAGATACCCAATGCATAACTGCTGAATGAAAGAATGAATTCAATCTCAAGGGCATCCGTTTCATTTTCTCTGCAGCTACACCTTCGGCATGGCAACAGCCCAGTTAGCGCATTATTTTAATATGTTTTTTCTTATGCTAGTTTCCATAAGGCACTGGTCTATGAATTTTTAGTCCTAAGAAGTTTTATGTGTGTATTCCCAAAATAAGTATTTTATGAGTAAAATATTATGTTATATTATAAAACATTTAAAAAGTAGAATGAGATTAAGTTAATAGGCGTTCCAGTGTTTTAATTTCTGCATTACAGTAGGTTGTCTTCCTTGTCTCCATCCTGGATACTTGGCTAAAGGGGCAAAAGAAGAAAAAAAAATGCAGTTTCTGCTTTGTGGAGCTTATATCTATCTATCTAGATAGATAAATAGATAGATATCTATATATAGATATATAGAGATAATCTTCTCTGGTAGACCAGATGAACACAATGAAGGGCAATGATAGAGAAGGTTTTTTTATGGAAGGGTGTACTAGAACAGAGTCCCTGTACAGAATTTTCCTGAAAACACAGATTTTAAAGCATGTTTCACAGTTGATGACCTTTGATTTGTAATAAGATATTTCTGATGTTGCAGTGGGTTCAAGCACACTTTGAACTTTTCAATAGATATGCTCTATTCTGTTGGCATGGCCCACATTAAATATTAAAAACAATTTCTTTTTCATGTTAAGGTTTCCTTTTTTCTTTTCCTGCAAAATCTGACCTCTTACAGTTGACCTTCTAATTGCCTGACTCAGCAAATTTTACTTTTTGATGGGACGTTTTTGGCTTGAATTTTGATTCTGAAGAAGGGAGAGCATATGGGGCAGATGTTCTATAAATACATTGTAAAGTTTCATTTACTTCAGGCATGCAGAGTGATGTAGTGATGTATTTACAGAACACAAACATAAGCACAGTGATTCTATAAATAATCCAATCACCTCAGTTTTCTTTGGGCCACCAATCTAGGTACTGATGTCATGGGAAACATCCTTTTACTTTGATGTCTATATCTCTCTTCAGGGCTTTTTGTTTCTCATTATCTAATTGTTCAGTCCTCTTTTTTTAGTCCCACTTCTTGTCTTTTATGACGTTAGGTCATATATATCTCTTTTCAGCATAATATGGCCCCCAAATGGAGGAAACGTTCAATCATTTAGAGTAAAACTAATAACTATCCACAAAGCAGATTTATATAGTCATTTGTAGAGCAATCGATTACCTTAAAAATTGGTTTCAAAATAAATCCCTTCCAAGTCTCTATCTACTGAGTCAGATATATCTGCAGGGAGATAATGATGTAATATTTATCTGCTCATTTGTACTATAAGTTGACTATTTAAAATAATTATGTCAACGGAATTGTGGTCTTCATAGAGTCTGGGGGAAAAAAGGTAGGATTGGTAAATATGTTTCTTGGACTTACCATGGGTATTCAGAATAGTATAACAGGTGTCAGAGTAAATGAATATATTGGCAACAGGCTTTACAAATCATCTCTTATGAATTTGGCTAATGTGAGTTAGGTCACCAGGGCAAAGTTAACTTTGGACCCACCATACAGAGGGCCAGAACCTGTATCACGATGAATCTACGAAGACATTAAACAATATGAAGCTCTGCCTGAGGTCCCAGCTGGCCTCTTTGACATTGTTCTCTAACTTTGGTAGTAATCCCAATTCTCCATCTGCATTGACTTCTATAGTAAGCATATTGTGTAAGTAATTTGTTTTATAGACCAGTTTCTCTCTTTGAATAATTATAACATACCTACCATGTATTAGTTACGGTAATGCTAACTGCTATAAGACATAAATCCCCAGATTTTAGTCATGTAATAGGACAAACTGCATTTTTTGTGTAGTTTATAACACTGTATCATATAACACTCCAGTGCAGATGTTCCTGGTGGGGAGGTGAAGTGCTTTGCCCCATTCAGTTAAAAATGGTCCAAGTGGATGGGGGATCTGCCATCTTCAACATGTGGCTTCCCATCACAGCATGGAAGTGACATACATCACAGCCGCTCCCATTCTATGGGGGCAAGTCAATCACATGCCCATATGTAGATGAAAGGGTGAGAGGGTTAGGAAATGTAGTCTCTGCTGGGGTGGCCACTTCCCAGCAACAACTCTCCATTAAGGAAGGAGAGCATGAAACCTTGAAGAATAGCTAGCCCTCTCTGCCACAGTCCATAGCAAGATGGAATGTTCCCAAGGACAAGAGAAATGTTACTGTAATCATTAAAAATCCTTTGCTTTGCCAAGAAAACCTATTTTATGCTAAGAACAAGGCATGCATCTTATAGTAACAGTGAAAGTTTAAATTATGAAACACAATGTTTAGATTGCTTTCAGTATACAAAGAGATGGCCAGATCTGACAGTTAACTGCCTAATTTCATTGGTGTAGACAACTGCCTTATATAGACCTAACATGGATTTTTAATCTGAATTATCTAACTTGGTATACCACAATCTAAAATATATAAACAAACTCTTCCCTTGTTTTACATTACATAAATATTTATAATACAAATATAATATGAATATGTTTTTTCTTCTTCCCCAAATTATTTCTAATTGATTGGAAGAAAAAGTGTTTGAATTTTTCTGGATATATAATAGAGCAGAAAAATAACCTCGACCATTTATTTTACAGTTTTAGGATCTATTTATAGAAATATTCAATGGTGTAGAAAGAAATTCCATGTGATGTATTAAGTTAAAGAAAATATCACCCAAAGATAAATATATATATATTCCTTAGCAGATGGTACGTTAGGAACATGGAAATATTTAATGGGCAAAAGATGGACTGAAGTAAATATTGAAGCTACTTTTCCATAAAAGGACCTGAATTCTGTTTTAATATGTAATCCAAAGTGTGCCCAGACTTCTTGTTAATGCAATTTTTCCTTGAAGGTGCTTTGACTCATAATTCTGTATTCAATGAAACAAAAAACAACCAGAGAACCAAATGAAATATTTAAAAATCAACTTTTGAATGCAGTTGCCTTTGTCTATTTTGTTTAATTATTATTATTATTTTAGATTTTTTGTTCTAATACACTGAATTTCTGTCAGCCTTATATGTAGACTGGATGGCTAAAGCTTTGAGCAGTAACGTGATCATTTTGGTTAGGGAGAAGAGTCTTTCCAAAGAATAGACCAATGTCACATCTAATTAAACAAGCGGGATAAGTGTCAGGGTTTAAGGGCTGAGGATATATTATGCATGAGTGTGAGAGAATATCCTATAAGATCTAGCTCAGTGTTTATTAATTTACAATTAACAAAGGGACATGGGTCTGGCCTAGGACAGTGAACCTGAGTATGTAAAGGTGATCAGTGAAGATTCTGGGGCTGCCACCTTCCTCTCTAAAGCTACTGTATTGAACAACTAGAGTTAGGATGGTGATTCAATGATGGGAATGGTTACTGATTATTAAATACATCCTGTGTGCTAGGCACAGTGTTGGAGGATTAAAATATACTTTATTAAATTTCAGAACAACCTTGCAACCTTCTTATTCCCATTTTGTAGATACGGACTCTGAAGTTGAAGGTGGTTGGGTGTTCGAGGCCACATAATTATTTGCAGAAGAGGCAGGATTCAACCCACTTGTGTCTGACCCCAAAGCCCTTGCCCTTTTCCCTAGGCTAATCCTCTTCTCTCAGTGTGGTACCCACAACAAACTTTTTGCAGCCTTAGACAAGTTTATCATCACACTTTTGCAGAAGTCGGTCTCCCCCTTGCTCTGACATTAGTGACTGCCCCAGGCACTAGCATTTCACTGCACACCGCAGCAATTATTTATGACTTGGAGATTTGCAGCCTGGGGCTGGTTTACCGGAACAAAAACAAAAGGAACTCTTTTCTCAGTTGCTCCAGGATTCTTTGACTCTTTGATCCAAAGGAACACTGTCTTCTATAGGCAACGTGGAGGAAGAGTACACAGAGAAGAAAGCCCTGTTCCAGGCCAGTGGCCTTGCTTGTTTTGTGTGAGTCTAACTTTCATGCTAAATCTCATCAACTTCAGCAATTTCTTTATGGTTACTTATAACTCCCTATGACTGTCATGGTGGGGTAAGAGTGAGTGGGGAGAACTGAGGGGTGAATGGGATGGATGCCAGGCATTGGCAGGTGAAATGTGCACCATCTTCCAAGTGAATTCATATTAAATCTTTGTCTCTAGAATGTTGAGAGAAATTAATACCTGTCATGGACATACCCCTGCAATGCTGCCTTCATCTACCTTATTGCTTTTCCACCTCTGAACCTTTCTTTAAGACTCAGCTAATGCTTCAACTATTCCAGGAATCTTTTCTGATCTTTTTATTTTCTTTTATTTATTTTTTACTTTTTCTTTTCACTGTACTGCGTGCCTTGTGGGGTCTTAGTTCTCCCACCAGGGATTGAACCACACTTTTGGCAGTGAAGGTGCAGAGTCCCAACCACTGGACCACCAGGGAATTCCATTTTCTGATCTTTTTATACCAAGCCCAAGGGGAGCCAAACTATGCTCCCATGACATTCTGGTATTGCATTTACCAAATAAATATTGCCATCAATATTTGTGCCTAATAATAATTTAAAACAAAGCACAGGTACGATGTTTTATCCATCTTTATACTGCCAGTACAGTACAAAAAAGTTCTGAAAATTCTCAATGTTTGAGAAGACCTGAATTAAGTTTCACGTATTTGTATAATAAATATTTGAAGAACACGTACTTTGTGGAGATACAAAAAAGAGGAAAATCACACACTGTCTGCCTTGCTTTTCTGCTCCGAAGGCCCATCAGTTAATGAAGGGATGGTGACTTAAATAAAGTGAGAACCACAAAGCTGATTCTTAGCCAAGGAAAAACCAAATCATTACAATAATAACAATCCTGTAGGAACCATCCTAGGAAGTTATTCTTCTCTTTCGGTTTGTACATACTAGATTAATAGTTTGCATTGGGATTTGACACCTGAAGCCATTCAGACTTGTCTATAGAAATGGTTTCTTTCCTTCAATTAAGCACCAGCTTGTATAACTATCCCAATTGAGGACAACTGAGAAAGGGGATATCCAATAAAATGTCATCTTAATAAATAATCAGAGGACAAAAATGAACTAATCAGTTGTTAATTACATCTGGGCACTAGTTTACATATGGAAGAATTATAGTATGCAAATATACTTAGACATGGAGATAGATGTGCCCTCTTATGAAGTTCAGTTATTATCAATTTCTTCCCCTTCATCCTTTAATTTTTGTTGTATTTATATTAGAGTGTTTGAACTACAAGCTCTGGGATTAAGCTTCCTAAGTACTCCTCTCCTTTGGAATACCTACTACTATCTAAATAATTTAATAAACTGAAACTCGATTTGCTCATCTGTAAACTAGAAATAATAATACTATTACCTGTTGTTGTGAAGACTGAAAAAATAATATCTACTTTAAGGATTTGTCATTTTGTTATGATTTTTCACCCCTGGACTTGAATTTTAAAACAGAGCTTATGCGGTATGTCTCCATTTTTACGTATGTTGTTGTTTTTATTTTATTGAAGACTATCAAAAAGGCTGATATCTGAAATTTTCCTGTTTAAAGAGGTTTCCATTTGCTACTAATATATTTTGTCTGCCCAGGGCCCCTATTATTTTTGTGGACCTTGCTTTGTCAAGTATGTATTTCAAGTTGTGTTTGTCAATCACGAAACCAGACTTTTGGCCATAGAGATTGGTCCAGGGGGTGACACAGATGACATGAAATAGACCAGTGTTTTTCCTTAGAATCTTATAACTGAGCCAGTGCTTCCCTGCAGGCAAAGCTGTGAGATCTGAGACCCCAGAACACTGTTTTCCCTGCTGTGTAGAAAGAGCCAATCTGAGTAAATGAAGGTGACCTCAGAACCACAGAGATGGTGGGGCAGGGCATTCTGACACCCTTTGGTCTCTGGTTCCAGCCACTGCTTTGACCCAGCTGTGCCCTGCCCTTCATCTGGTTACTCGACACTTCCATGAAATTCTCCTGGTAGCATGTTTGATTTCAACCTGGGCTTCTATCGTTTGCGACTAGTGTCCACTAATACAGAAGCAAATTGGTATGGATACTGATTGTTACACAAGACTAGTGAGAGTCTGCTCTCCTGTTCTTAATATTACTATAACATTGTAAACATGGCTACATTTTTAAACACTCTTCATACGTTAATTTAACAGCTGTGTAATATTCCATCATACAGCTATATCAAACTTTATTTAATCTTTCCCATATGAGGGAAGTTTAGATAATTTCCTTATATAATGATCCCAAAATTGAAGGATATAGAGCTCTTGATACATGTTGCCAAATTATTTTCAAAACAAGTTGTAGCCCTTGGAATCTCATTGGCACAGTACAGAAATGCTATTTCATTGCACTATCGCTAGCATTGAGTACTAACACTTCAAAATATTTTGATTATTTGTGTTGGTAGAGTTCAAAATTTTCCCACATGTTTATACTTTTCCACTTTTCTATTTAGTTCTCAGTACATTTCCTATTTACGTATATTGGTGCCTTCTTAAAAATAAAGTTATTAACCTTTTGTAACATTCACATTGATTTTTTCCCTACAATTTATTGTTTGCTTTAGCATTTGTTACTTTTTTATATAAAAAGCTTTACATTCTGATGCTATCAAATGTATATTTTCCTCTACCTTTTTCATCACTGTTAAGCTTAGAATGTCTTCCTATGCTAGAGATCAGATAAATATTCACCTATTTTTTTCCTCTCTGAAAATAAATATGTTAAAAACGTTCACCAATTCATCAATCTGGAATTCGTTTTCTCCAAAATAACTTGTTAGTTGTCTGAAGACAATTTATTGAATAATTCATTTTTTCACTCAATGATCTATAATAAGATATAATCACACAGTGTATTAAATATTCTATGTATGATAAAGTTGTTGTTTATAGACCTATATCAATCATCCTTCTTTTCAAGTTCTATAAAATTTAATTGTTATAGTTTTATATGTTTTGGTAAGAACAAACAATAATACTCATAGCTATTATATACTGAGTGCTTGCTAATTGTGCAACAGACGTAACAGTAAATATTTTTCCTCTATTATAATTTTTAAGGCTCTCAAAAACTTCTGAGTTTCTGGGAAGGTCCTCTTCATTGCTCTTGTTTTTTGCTTTTTAAAAATTATCTTAGCTATTCTTTCTTTTCAGATGAATTCCAGAATAATCTTGTGAAGTAATATAATATTTCCTTGAAATTGTCAATTGATATTTTTACAAATACTGTCAAGATTCCCTTCTGGATGAGTGCAACAGGGTTGGCTGGGGCTGCCATGCTGGGGGCAGGGGCTTGATGGGGGCATATGAGAAGCTCGTCACAACTGGAGCGCAAGGGAAGGACACTTGGGTACCAAGAAATAACAAAGAGCAGTGCTGTCCATTAGGAATATAATACAGAATATATAATATAAAAGTACATATGTAAATTTGAATTTTCAGTGGCCATATTCAAACTGTGAAAAGAAACAGGTAAAATTAATTTTAAGAATATGTTTTACTTAACCCAAGCTACCCCGTCACCATTTCAACAAGTTACCAACATATAAGCTATGAATGAGACATTTTACATTCTTTTTTCATACTAAATATTTGAAACTGTGTGAATATTTTATACTCACAGCCCATTAGTCTGGACCAGCCACATTACAAGTGCTCAATAGGACCTGTGGATGGTGGCCACGGTCTTGGACAACACATGCCTAGAGAAAATCTCCAATCTTAGGAGGATAACATGGAGGGGAAAGATAGACTAGAAACAAATCTTCAAGGTGAAGTTGACTGTTCCACAGGACACAAAGGGGGCGAACTTAGATTCTCCAAAGAAGGGAAACCTAAACATAGACCCTTTTAAAAAGATTCTACATCTTGAGCTAGGAGTGAGTGGTGGTACATGTAGGGTGCCCATCCTGATTGGACAACGATATTGAGTCTTCTTATTTATTCTATAATTTTGGCGTGAACAAATAATAGATAATATGCAAGTAGAGAAAAAATTGACATTTTTTCACACACACACACTGTATTTTATTTTTACAAGAGATAAATAAACTGACACCAAGCATTGTAAGTGGATGACCACAACAAAAGCAACAATGATTGCAATTACCAAACACAAAACACACTCATACTATCTCATAATATTGACATTCAGTCCAGTAATCCTCCACTGTAACAGCTCCTTTACTTTGCAGTGAAAATTGATTTGTATATTTTTTGCCTCTGAGTCCTTGTAGGATATTTTTTTTTATTCAAACAGAAAGTCACAAAAATTATCATCCTCATCAGTTCACTCAGTCCCATGTAATTAATTTTTTTATCTTGATCTTTTGTTAGCACTTTTATGAATTCATCAGTTTTCCATTAGAGTTCTGAAAATGCTTATTCATTCAGTTCAGCAGTATAGTCAGTTACCAGAAACCTGTACTTGTCAGAGTCTTTTCCATGAATCCCTTGAAGATGAAACCCTTTTATAGGAACATTTTTGCAAAATCATCAGAGTACACCCAGAACTGTCAGTAAATGACAAAAGACTTAAAAATGACCACGGTTAAAGATTTGATGAAAGTTCATAATAATGCAATTGATAAGGAAATTTAGTTATTTCTGAGATATACATTTTAAAGTAATAACTAGAATTATGACATAACATTATACCAGAACTTATAAGATTTTTAGAAATTTCATGTAATGTCTGAAACATTTATATGAACATATTTCCATACAAATAACCCAAAGAAAGTTTAGTATTAGTTGTTTTCTTTGTTTGTTTTTTTGTACTGCAGGTTCTTATCAGTCATCAATTTTATACAAATTGACATATTTTTAAAATGAGTTTTTAGTTTTGTATATACTTAGGTATTTTTGGAAGTATCATGGGAATGAGAAATAAGAAGTTTGAAAAGCTTGTTCTGAAAATATGAAGGTATTTGAGAGAAAAACTTACCGTCTTTTCAATTGTTTCAGAAGGGATTGTGAACTGTTTATCAATAACAGAACACTGGGAACTATTTCTCTGTGTATCTGTGGAGAGTGTAACAAAATAGAGGTTTGTTTACTTAACATGCATCTAGAAGTTCAGAGAAAAAGATCCAGAACTAAGGAAATAAGCTTTATGCTTATAAAGTCAAGGCCAGTGTTTTCAAGAAACAATGGTGATCAAATCACATGTCATTGAAAATGAAGATTCTTAATGCTGTAGTCTTTATTGCCTCTGGCTAGCAATCTCCCATCTGCTTCTGTTGAAAAGGATGGAAAGAGGCAAAGCAGATGTCTTCAGAAATACTAATGAAGATATCTGAAAAGAGAAAATAGCCAAGACATGAAAAATAGCAGGTTATATCAGCAGCAATAGTGGGGGTAATAGGTTTGAACAGATTGAACCATTTGCATTCGTCGTATAAAAAGCTGGTTCAATCTAATATAACTTTATGGGTTTTTTTAAAGTTTCTGAAGATCCCATAAAAATAACGTAAGGGGTTTGGGGGGGACAAATTTATTTATTGATTGATTGATTTATTCATTTATTTAATCTCCAGACTGAACCATATGAAACAGCCATTTTTGAGGTCATGAATGGTCCACCATCAGCAATTTCAAATAGTTAAATATATAAGGTGTTGGGAACCTTATATTATCAGGAATATAGGAAAATTTAGAGACTACTCCAAATTCATTAATCTAAACAACTCAAATGAAGTAATCAGGCTGGCTATTTTATTAGGAGACAGTATATGTGCAAGCAATGTTTTAGAAATGCGACTCTAAAGTTAGGCTGCCTGGGCCCTGGCTCCACTAGTTACTTGCCATATGCTATTGGGCAAGTAGTTTAACCCCTATCTTACTCAGTTTCTTTATCCATAAAATGGGGCTATTAATTAATTACCTTATTTACTCTTTCCCCAAACATTATGAATGTATAGTGTTTGTGCATTATGAATGTTTAATTTGCATTACTTTTATAATTTACAAATTTATATTTATAAATATCAATTTTATAATATATATTTGTATAATTTATAAACGTATATATTAATTAATTGCACAAATATTATACATTCATAATGTTTGGGAGAAGATTTAAAAAGATAATTGATGCAAAGTAATCAACACAGTGCTTGGCACTTAGTAAGTGCTCCGTAAATGTTTTTTTTTTTTGTTTTGCGGTACGCGGGCCTCTCACCGCTGTGGCCTCTCCCGCTGCGGAGCACAGGCTCCGGACGCACAGGCTCAGCGGCCATGGCTCACGGGCCTAGCCGCTCCGCGGCACGGGGGACCCTCCCGGACCGGGGCACGAACCCGTGTCCCCTGCATCGATAGGCGGACCCTCAACCACTGCGCCACCAGGGAAGCCCGATGTTAGTTATTTTTAAAGTTTCATAAAATTCATCCATTGTAAGTGGATTCAGTAGTTTTTCATAAATTTAGAGGGTTGTGCAGCAACCACTAAAATGTAGTATTACGACATTTCTCTTTTGTCCATTTGCAGTCAATTTCCGCTTCCATTCCCAGCTCAGATAAACACTGACCTGCTTTTTGTGTCTCTAGATATGCATTTTGCTAAATAAGCTGTATAAGTTGAATCATGCAATATAGAGTTGTTTGTGTTCAGCTTATTTTATCTAGCTTAATATTTTTGAAGTTCAACTCTGTTATAACATGTAGCAGTAGGTTATTCGTTTTTATTCCCTTGTATCATAGACTGCATTTTTATCTATTCATCACTTGATGGTAGTTTCCAGTTTGCGTATATTATGAATAAGGCTGCTACGAACATACAAGTTTTATGTGGACATATGTATCCATTTCTCTTGAGAATTGCTAGGTTGAATGGTAAGTTTGTGTTTAATTTTTAAAGAAACTGCCAAATAGTTTTCCAAGGTCCTGCACTATTTTATGTTCCCACCAGCAATGCATGAGGGTTACAATTTTTCCACATCCTTACTACCACTTGCTATTGTCTTTTATCTTATAGCCATTTTGTGTGAAATTGTGTCTCATTGTGGTTTTAACTTACATTTCCCTAAAGGCTAATTACGTTAACAGTTTTTTTTAAATGTGTTTATTAGCCTTTGGTATATCCTTTTTTTTTGGTGAAATATCCATTCAAAAATGTCCATTTTGTAATTGGGCTGTTTGTCTTTTAATTATTGAGTTATGTGTTCTTTTTGTATTCTGGACATAAGTCCTTCATACGATATATGATTTGTAAATATTTTTCCCAGTCTGGCTCCCCTTTTCATTTTCTTAATAGTGTCTTTTGAAGAGGAAAAATTTTCACTTACAGTTGAATTTATCAATTTTTAATGGGTCTTGTTTTTTGTGTCATATCTAATACATTTTTGTCTAACGCAAAAGCACAGAGATTTTTATTTATTCTTTTAGTGAGATATAATTGACACATAACATATTAGTTTCATGGGTAAAACATAATGATTCAATATTTGTATATATTGCAAAATGATCACCACAATGAGTCTAGATTTTTCTCTTCTAGAAAGTTTCTATTTTTCTAGGAGTTATACAGTTTCAGTTCTTACAGTTAGATATATGTTCTATTTTGAGTTAATTTTTGTGTATGGTGTGAGGTAAGGATCTAAATGCTTTTTCCTTTTTCTTGTTTCTACACGTGTGTCTTGTTGTCTCAGCAGCATTTGTTGAAGACGCTATCCTTTCTGTCATTGAATTGTGTTGGCATCTTTACTGACAGTAAATTGATCATAACTATAAGGATTTATTTCTGGATTTTCAATTCTGTTCCATTGATCTACATGTCTATCCTTATGCCAATACAACACAGCCTATTACTTTAACCTTATAGCAAGATTTGAAATTGGATAATTCCAATTTTCTCCAACTTCTTTTTTCAAAATTGTTTGGACTCTTCTGGGTTCTTTTAATTGTCATATATATTTTAGGATCAGCTTATCAATTTATACAAAAATTCCTGCTAAGATTTTGATCAGGATTTCATTGATCTACAGATTAATTTGGTGAAGAATTGTAAATTTTAACAATATTAAATCTTTCAGTCCACAAACATAAAATATCTTTTAATTTAGATCTCTTAACATTTCTGTCAGTAACATTTTGTAGTTTTGTGTACAATTCCTACACTTCTTAATTAGATTTATTCCTAAGTATTTTGTTCTTTTTGAATCTCATGCCAATGAAGTTGTTTTCCTAATTTTTCTTTTGATTATTTGTTTCTAGTGTATAAAAATACAATTGATTTGTGTAAGTTGATATTTTAACTTGTGACTTTCTTAAATTTTTTTGTAAGTTCTAGTAGTTTAGGATATATATATCTTACGTATATTGTATACATATTTCATATATATCACACACAGGAAGGTGTCATCCTCAAATAAAGACAGTTCTACTTATTTCTTTTTAATATGTATACCTTTATATTTTTTCTCATTTGACTGTTGTGACTAGAATCCAGTACAGTGTTGAATAGACATGAGTTATATTACACATTTTTGTCTTGTTTGCAATTTTAGGCAGAGCATTTATCTTCTACAAGTTAAGTTTGATGATAGCTGTAGGTTTTTTGCAGATGCCTTTTATCAGGCTGAGGAAGATTGTTTCTGCTTCCTTCTCATTTGTTAAGAGTTTCTATCATGAATAGGAATTGGACTTTGTCAAATGCTGCTGGTGTCTGTTGAGAAGAGCATGTGGTTTTGTTCTTTACTATATTAATACAATATATTACGTGAAATGACTTTCAGATTTTAAGCCAACATTGCACACGTGGGATAAATCCCACTGGGTCATGTTGTATGGTTCTTTTTCTTTTCTTATTTTTCTTTAAGATTTTTAAAATTTTTATTTATTTATTTTTGGCTGAGCTGGGTCTTTTTTGCTGTGCATAGGCTTTCTCTAGTTGCAGTGAGCGGGGGCTACTCTTCATTGTGGTGCACAGCCTTCTCATTGCAGTAGCTTCTCCTGTTGCAGAGCACGGGGTCTAGGGGCACAGGCTTCAGTAGTTGTGGCACGCAGGCTCAGTAGTTGTGGTACACGGGCTTAGTTGCTCCGCAGCATGTGGAATCTTCCCCTACCAGGGCTTGAACCCGTGTCCCCTGCATCGGCAGGCAGATTCTTAACCACTACGCCACCAGGGAAGCCCCTGTACAGTTCTTTTTATATGTTGCTGCTTATTTCCTTTCTTGGGTATCACAATTGTGCAAAACCCTCTTAAAGTAAGCAGAGTATTTGATAGTTGATGCCTATGGATGATTGATTTCTTGTCTCCAACATATTCTAAATCAATCTCGTTGGCAGATATATGGGTACCAAGAGTGCCTACTCACTGCTGTGACTCCCTGTCTCTCACACAAACCTGAATGTCTTTGTCCTGTGGCTTTGCCCTTTCTTACTCATCTTAGTGAAGATTCTTCTGCATGCTGTGGGAGCAGAAGGGCTTTTTAAGCATTCTTCTCTATAAATGACTTTATATTAGCAGTCTCAACTGAAAATAGTCATTTTTGGACAGTGCCCTGATGTCTTGTGTCATACATTCAAAATGTCTTAACCACTTAACTGACTTCCACTTACATGATTTTGTGGTTTAGCTGCCACTCTATTACCTCTGTAAACAGGCTGACCATTGCTCATGGCCTGCTAAGCATTCATGGGGAACAGGCTACTCTCTGGTAAACCCAACACTTCTGTTCCCACCAGTTGAATTGTATACTAGCAAGAGTCAGTTGTGCAAGTTTCTTAAACTGTTTATTCCAGACATGTTTGTTACTGGAGTTGGAAAACTTAATTAAATATTTAAACCAATGAAATGCAAAAAGAAAGATTTTCCATGGAAAGCAGTTTCAGAATACTGAAAAACCACTGCAAAGAAGAGGGATTTTAAAAATTATATTGAATTAAAGTTTGATGAGATAGTTGCAAAATATTGGGAGAAAAATAAAATTTGTGATTCTGCATTAAGTTTGCCCTTTGCAAGTACTGTTAAGTTCTAGTTTCACTTAGAAGAATTTCAAAAGTAACCCTGAAATTCATAGATAAGTCTTTATGGGAATTGTGCAGAGAATGGGTCCAATCAGCACACCCAAATTCAAGAATTCCAGAGATGTTGGTTCTAGATCAGAAGACTGGAAAATTAGTGTATAAGAATATTAAGTTAAATACGATGTGTTTGTGTGTACACATATATTTCCTACATTACATGACTTTTCAGTAAACTATGGTCTATAAATCCTAATTGTGTCATTTAGTCAGAAAAGAGGTCTTGCATTAAACCTCCCAACATCCCCGCGGTTCGGAGGTTGGGGCCATTATTTAATTATTTTATGTTTTGTCTACATAATATGCCTTCAGATTGGAATGAGGCACAATAACAGAGCATGTGGTTTAGAGAAAGCAAACTATGCTATTTTACTTCGCTTCTATAATTTGAATGTAAGGAAAAATTTGTAGGATAAGCAGCTAACTTCTAACTTAGATGCAACCGTATCCCTCTCAAGGGGTAAGAGTTTTTGAGGACCATGATGAGCTACTGAAGTTTCTTTGCCAATGTCAAAGGTTTTTGGAAATCGAGGTGGAGAATGAAATAAGAAAATAAAGAGATCTGAAAGCATAACAAATGATGAGAGATAGGGTTAATTTTTAATTAGAAACAAGACTCCAAGAAAGCAAATTGTAAACCAAGTGAAAGAGTCAGGCTACTCCATGGTAATAAACTCTGAATGAAAAGGAGAGTTGGCCTGAGAATCCATTCTTGTGTCATTGCCCTATTATGTAGAGAAATATTCATCCGGAGCCAAAGTCCTTTTTTGTGTGTGTGGCTTTGATTATTCTTTTTCTGGCAGTAATTTGGCCAAAGGCTTTTTGGTAGGTGTACATACTTGAGAAAAAGACTGTTTTGTTAGATGACTTCTTGCCATTTAATTAAGAATCAAGTTTTTAGTCTCATTACAATCTGATTAGACTATTGTCTTAATATGATAAAGATAGGAAATAAATGTTTTTAAAAAGACAACTTTCTGAGGACAAGAACGACCCGCCTTTCCCTCCGTTAAATCTCCATTAATAACGTGTGAAGAAGCAATAACAAAGCACTCAGTGTTCCCTTTAGAGTCTCCTTAAGAGCCCAGTCTGTCAGTAAGAAGCTTTCTGTTGCTAATGTGGGCTGAATTACTGACAAAGGCCAATGTTAATGGTCTGCTTCAAGACTTGAATCCCTGGAAGGGAAGCATTTCCTTGGATGGCTTTGTAATGTGCTTGTCAAATATTTTAAACCATTTAACTGAAAGAAGCGTTGTGATGACAAGACACAACATGGCCAGTTCTTTGGATGCATCTGCCAACAGAGTAATGCGATGATCCTTCTGGGCTCCAGTAGCTCAGGCACAAATGCAAACTCACGTGTGGAGTACATCTTGCAACTCGGTTTTAATGTTATGCCTATTGAATACTTAGTCTTGACTGGGCTTATTGGCTTCCTTTGTATGTGTTTCCTTGCAGAATATATTATTAATGTTTTATCCTAAATAATATACTTTTTGGTTAATCTTAAATTTCTTTTGGAAGGCTAATAAAGTGATATTATTATAAAAGTATGTGTTTTTACAATCTCGAAAAAACACTGGAACATTGAGAAAGAAAACCAGATGGAATCTCCCTTTTTCTTGCTGATCTAGGGTGGCTTCGGCCTGCAGTGGCTTGAAGAAGGGTTTCAGTTCCCAGCCAGTGACTGAGGTTGGGTCATGGCAGTGAGAGCAGCAAATCCTAGCCACTAGACCATTGGTCAGTGACAAGGCCCTGGCCTTACCGCTTTGCAGAAAAAGAATTCCCACAAAGACGGAAAGTAGTGAAACAAGTAAAGTATTTATTAAGAGAAAAAAAGTGTTCAGTATGTTTGGACAGACACATGGGCGGGCTCAGAGAGAGAGTCGTGCCCTCATGGCAGTTTGAATCACTTTTATGGGGCATTTCTTCCATGTCTCCTTTGACCAATCATTTTGATTTGCCTGGTTCAGAGTCCATATTTGGTGTATCTCAGGATTTTCCCACGTGTGTGCACGCATCTCTTAGCCAAGATGGATTCTACTGAAAAGGCCTTTCGGTAGTTGGCATCACTCCCCTTTGGACCTCCAAGGAGCCTTTCTGCGCATGTGTAGTCAGGGAGGTCTCCTGACTTCGAGAATGAGGAATATGTGGTCTCTTGTCTTCTATCTGGGCAGGGCCCAGCCTCCTCTCTCAATTGTCCTGTTATTCTCGTCTCAGAGTATCTGTCCACAAGGAACGATCTTAAACTGTTTGCGCTGGGGGTCCATCTGTCTCCTGCCTCATTGCCAGTTGAAGATTCATTTTCAGTTTCTTCTTTCCAAGCCAAATACAGTAAATATCCTGTTAGTTTGTTTCTATCTGGGATATTGAATCTAATGCTAATTTATTCAGGGGATTAATGAACCTATTGTTCTGACTCAGCAATACATTTGCTTTATGACTGCCAAGCATTGCTCTAAAAAGACACATTAACCACACTATCCATGATGATTGCTGGGCTCAAAGATATGACTTGCTATATAAAATGGCACTCACTTCTAAGAACCAAAGATGATCAATATTTTTATCCATTTTTTAAATCAATTGAAATAGAAGGATGAGAGAAAAAGGCTTTAGGCTTAACTTAGACTGGGTACTTTAGGCTTAACTTATATATCGAATACCTTGTTTATTCTCACACCATCTGCAAGAACTTGGAGGAAGAAGGCAACATTTATTACTTCTTGCTATTGGTTAAAAAATACAGGGAAGCGGGCTTCCCTGGTGGCGCAGTGGTTGAGAATCTGCCTGCTGATGCAGGGGACACGGGTTCATGCCCCACTCCGGGAAGATCCCACATGCCGTGGAGCGGCTGGGCCCGTGAGCCATGGCCGCTGAGCCTGCATGCCCGGAGCCTGTGCTCCGCAACGGGAGAGGCCACAACAGTGAGAGGCCCGCGTACCGAAAAAAAAAAAAAAAATACAGGGACGAGGTGGGGGTGAGGGTTAGGGTAGTAAACTCCAGAGCGACCGAGTTCTCAGAAATGCTCTGATATCTTCATCCCTTTCTTTTTCCTCTCTTCTCTTTTTTTGTCTCCTCCCTCCTTTTCCTTATTTTTCCTTCTCCTCTCTTCCCCACTCCCCCATGGTGCTCATGAGTAGTGATTATTGCTTAGTCCTTAGGAACACATAAGACTCAACTGGCTACTGACCCTAGGGACTGGACAGATCCTCTCCCTCCTTCCTCTTATTCTAATCATCAGTCAAAATTCCCTTCTGACTTAACAGTTTTCATTCTTGGAATTAAGAGCAGTAGAGAAAAGTGTTCTGGAATCTAGTGTTGCAGATGAGAGCTTTGGGATATTATTAAATGGTCTATTAATAAAATGATTCCTGGCAGAGTTCCAAATTTGTTGGCATTTAGTTCAGTTACTGTGTTTCAATGAACAAAACAGAAATGCTTTTCTTTAAAACATAATTTAAAATTCAGATCGATTTTACAAATTATTCTGTAATAATCATTTTCCAGACAGAATTTTCAGTGAGAAGGTATATCTCTTATTCACATTACTATTCAGAAATTCTGATAAAATAGTTTATAGATCTGTTCCCTAAGAAATGTTAAACTCTATCTATCCTTTGATTATCCTCATTAACTCCCTCCCAATTCTCCTACCACAAAAAAACAAGTAAAAGCCTCAAAAAGTATGCTTTAATTTAATGGATGTGTACAAATTTTTAAAATTCACTAATTGTTTTTATTCAGGGTTATTGTTATTTACTTGTTTCTCATTTTCACTTCTTTTGACACTGTCTTCTACTCATTCTCCATTATCACAATATGGGTGAAAATCCACATGGATCCCCTTTAGCCAATGGATAGGCATTAACACAAACTAGGTCAGTCAGACTCTTTAGCTCTAATATTTCTACCCAGGACACAGTGATGGAAGAATAAGAAGTCTTTGGAACTGACTTATCATGGAAGAATGTAACCATTAATTTCTGCCCTCATTCCTGTCCTTTCTAAGTCTTGAATACTAAGTTTTACTCACGATTCTACTTGTATGCTTCCACTAAATTCCCTTTGTGTTTCATTAGCTGGAGTCAGCTGCTTATGACCAATGACCCTAACTGACCCACTGCTCATCTACTTCCTTTCTGTTTGGTTTCCCTTCCTTTTTCTTCCTCTTTCAGCCTTCCTCCCCCTCCTTTCTTTCTAGTCTCACATTATTCTTTCTCTTGCTTGGAGGCTTTCAAGGATGAATGAAGAATGAAAAAAGCTAAGACAAAAATAGAAAAACAAAAATGTTTTGAAGGTGTTTAATCATGACTGCTTTATTTTTCTTTCCAATTTAAAACTGAGAGTTCCTTGACCATATATTGTGTATAATTCCAAGTCTTATCTGAGTACATATGAATACTATTATTAATAGTGAAAAAATAATAAGTGAAGCAGTTTAATCTTCCCTTCAAAACTATGCAGTACCTCCAACTATTCTACAAGTTTGGCCCATTAAAACATATTTATAGCTTGTCTAAAATAATTAGATGATTTGATTTATTCAGTACTTATTTTCAAGGGATCTGCTGCCAGATCTATGTCTTACTAAAGCAATTAACAATGTTATTTTTTGAAGTAAGCATTTAATGTCTTCCCTGCAGCAGGCGGAAAGAATTCAAGTTTTGACGTTCAGTCTTTGCCTATAATCAAAGGTAAATTTAAATATTTTCACAGTAGTAGAGGAGCCACAGTTTACAATGTTTACCTGAAAATGAAGTGAGTCATTTCACTGGGTCAATTGCTCTCTCTTATGCTTGCATGCATGATCAACAGAAGTTTGTGTTTTTTGCTCATTTCCTTTCCTCAGATATCCAACAGCTGTTCTTTCGTTCAGAATGTAAACTACATCTTCCTGTTTTACCTTAACTGTTTTGCCCAAACTGCCTTAGTTATAATGGCAATTCAAAATCCAAAGATTTTTGGTGTGGCCAAGAGAGCTGAGTAGGAAGACCCTGAGCTCACTCCTGCCACAGGCACATCAAAATCACAAGTATTTACAGAGCAACTGTCTATAAGAATGACCTGAAGACCAGCAGAAAAGGTTTTCCACAACTAAAGATATGAAGAAGGAACCACAATGAAAGAGGTAGGAGGAATGAAGGCTTGGTATAATCAAGACCCACACTCCTGGGTAGGCTACCCACAAATGGGGGGATAATCACAATTGCAGTGGTTCTTCCCAAGGAACAAGGGATCAAAGCCCCACATCAGGCTCCCCAGCTTGGAGGTTCTGCACCAGGAAGATGACTTCCCCGAATGCTGGGCTTTGAAAACCAGCTGGGCTTATATTTGGGAGAGCTGGAGGGCCATAGGAAATAGAGACTGCTCCTCAAAGGGCGTGTGCAAAATCTCACACTCTGTAGTCCTAGTTCAGAGGCAAAGGAGATTTGAAATTTGAAAGGAGACTGGCTCAGACCCACTTGCTGATCTTGGAGAGCCTCCTGAAGAGGCAGGAGGCAACTGGGATTCCCCCTGTGAACACAGAGATGGCAGCAGCATTCTTTTTTTTTTTTTTTCAGTATGCAGGCCTCTCACTGTTGTGGCCTCTCCCGTTGCGGAGCACAGGCTCCGGATGTGCAGGCTCAGCAGCCATGGCTCACGGGCCCAGCCGCTCCGTGGCATGTGGGATCCTCCTGGACCGGGGCACGAACCCGTGTCCCCTGCATCGGCAGGCGGACTTTCAACCACTGAGCCGCCAGGGAAGCCCGGCATCAACAATTCTGAGGGCTCGCTCTACCATGAGGACACAAGTGCCATTCTGGAGTCCTTTCTCTAACCTATTGATGCCAGAGGCTTATGGGCTTGCACCAACCCTGGGTCCCCCCACTACCACCACCGCTAGCTGCCCCAGGTCCTGGTCCCATCCATCAGCAGGCCAGCACCAGTCTGGGGACTCATTGAGCCAGCCAGCCAGCCTATCCGTGGACTGGCAGCTACCATACAAGCCAGGGCCTGATAGCCAACCTGTCTGGGGGCCAGTCCTGCCTACCAGTGTGCCCACAATAGAAGGCCCCACTACAGTAGAAAGGCCCATACAGCCCACATAGGGGGCACCCCTAGAGCATACAGCTCTGGTGGCCAGAGGGGAGTGCACTGCTGGGTCCCATAGTACATCTACATAAGGCTACTTCTCCAAGATTGAGAAATGTAACTGACCTACCAAATATATAAAAATAAACACAGAGAATTAGGCAAGATGAGGTGACAGAGGAAGATGTTCCAAACGAAGGAACAAGACAAAACCCCAGAAGAACTAAGCAAAGTGGCAATAAGCAAACTTACCTGATAAAGAGTCCAAAGTAGTCATCATAAAGATGCTTAACAAACCTGGGTGAAGAATGGGTGAACACAGTGAGAAGTTTTAACAAAGAATTAGAAAATATAAAGAAGAACAAAACACAGCTGAAGAATACAATAACTGAAATAAAAAATATACCAGAAGGGATCAACAGCAGATTAGGGGACTTCCCTGGCGGCACAGTGGTTAAGAATCTGCCTGCCAATACAGGGGACACGGGTTCGAGCCCTGGTCCAGGAAGATCCCACATGCTGCGGAGCAACAAAGCCTGTGTGCCACAACTACTGAGCCTGCACTCTAGAGCCCATGAGCCACAACTACTGAGCCTGTGTGCCACAACTATGGAAGCCCGTGCACCTGGAGCCCATGCTCCACAACAAGAGAAGCCACCGCAATGAGAAGCCAGCGCACTTCAACGAAGAGTAGTCCCCGCTCACCGGAACTAAAGCCCGCATGCAGCAATGAATACCCAACACAGCCAAAAAGAAAGAAAGAAAGAAAGAAATTTATATATTAAAAAAATAGCAGATTAGATGATTTAAAGGAACAGATCAAAGAGTTTTACAGACAAGCAAAAGCTAAAACACTTTAGCACCACTAAACCAGCTTTACAAGAAGTGTTAAAGGGACTTCTCTAAGCAGAAAAGAAAAGACCACAACTAGAAATACAAAAATTACAGAAGGAAAACCTTATTGGTAAAGGCAAACATACAGTAAGGGTAGGGGATATAAATGATTACTTATAAACTTGGTAGGAAGGTTAAAAGACAAAAGTAGTAAAATCATCTATATCCACAATAAGTAGTTAAAGGACACATAAAACAAAAAAAGTGTCAAATATGATAAAAAATTAAATGTGGTGAGAGGGAGTAAAAATGAAGTAATAAATATATTACTATGAACCTGCTGCTAACCAGAGACCAATACATACACACACAAAAAAGAGAAAGGAATCAAATTTCCAGTTGCATCAAAAAGAAAAAAATACCTAGCAATACATTTAACCAAGGAGGTAAAAGACCTGTACTTGGAAAACTATAAGACATTGATGAAAGAAATTGAAGATACAAACAAATGGAAAGATATGTCATTTTTAGGGATTTGAAGAATTAATTTTGTTAAAATGACTATACTCACCAAGACAATCTACAGATTCAGTGCAATCCCTATCAAAATATCAATGGCATTTTTCATAGAGCTAGAACAAATAGATCTAAAATTTGTATGGAAACACAAAACACCCCAAATAGCCAAAACAATTTTGAGAAAAAACCTGGAAGTAGCCAAAACAATTTTGAGAAAAAAGAAGAAATCTGGAGGTATCATACTATCTGATTTCAAACAATACTACAAAGCTTCAGTAATCAAAACAGTATGGTACTGGCACAAAAACAGACACATAGATCAATGGGACAGAATAGGGAGCCCAGAAACGAACACACATTTGTATAGGCAATTAATCTAGGACAAAGGAGGCAAGAATATACAGTGGGGAAAAGACAGCCTCTTCAATAAATGGTGTTGGGAAAACCAGACAGCTACATGCAAAAGAATATGACTGGACGTTCTCACACCATACACAAAAATAAACTCAAAACGGATTAAAGACTTAAATGTAAGACCTGAAATTATAAAACTCCTAGAAGAAAAGATAGGCAGTATGCTCTTTGACATTAGTCTTAGGTGTGTCTTTTTTTTTTGGATGTGATCCCTCAGACAAGGGAAATAAAGCAAAAATAAACAAATGGGACTACATCAAACTACATTGTTTTTGCACAGTGAAGGAAACAATCAACAAAATGAAAAGACAGCCTAGTGAAAGGGAGAAGATATTTGCAAACAATATATCTGATGAAGGCTTAATATCCAAAATATATAAAGAGCTCATACAACCTGACACCAGAAAAACAACCTGTATTTGTCCTCAAGTCCATTTTCTATGTCTGCATCTTTATTCCTGTCCAGTCCCTAGGTTCTTCAGAATGATTCTTCTTTTTTTTTGATTCTATATATACGTGTTAGCATATGGTATTTGTATTTCTCTTTTTGACTTACTTCACTCTGTATGACAGTCTCTAGGCCCATCCACCTCACTACAATAATTCAATTTCATTTCTTTTTATGGCTGAGTAATATTCCATTGTATATATGTGCCACATCTTCTTTATCCATTCATCTGTTGATGGACACTTAGGGTGCTTCCATGTCCTGGCTATTGTAAATAGAGCTGCAGTGAACATTGTGGTACATGACTCTTTTTGAATTATGGTCTTCTCAGTGTATATGTCCAGTAGTGGGATTGCTGGGTCATATGGTAGTTCTATTTTTAGTTTGTTTTTTCTTTTTGCAGTACACGGGCCTCTCACTTTTGTGGCCTCTCCTGTTGCGGAGCACAGGCTCCAGACGTGCAGGCTCAGCAGCCATGGCTCACGGGCCCAGCCGCTCCACAACATGTGGGATCTTCCCGGACTGGGGCACAAACCCGTGTTGCCTGCATCGGCAGGCAGACTCTCAACCACTCTGCCACCAGGGAAGCCCCTACTTTTAGTTTTTTGAGGAACCTCCATACTGTTTTCCATAGTGGCTGTATCAATTTACATTCCCGCCAACAGTGCAAGAGGGTTCCCTTTTCTCCACACCCTCTCCAGCATTTACTGCTTGTAGGTTTTTTCTTGGTGGCCATTCTGACTGGTGTCAGGTGATACCGCATTGTAGTTTTGATTTGCATTTCTCTAATGATTAGTGATGTTGAGCATCCTTTCATGTGTTTGTTGGCAATCTGTATATCTTCTTTGGAGAAATGTCTATCTAGGTCTTCTGCCCATTTTTGGATTGGGTTACTTGTTTTTTCAATAATGAGCTGCATGAGCTGCTTGTATATTTTGGAGATTAATCCTTTGCAGGTGTTTTGTTTGCAACTATTTTCACCCATTCTAAGGGTTGTCTTTTCGCCTTGTTTATGGTTTCCTTTGTTGTGCAAAAGCTTTTAAGTTTCATTAGCTCCCATTTTTTTATTTTTGTTTTTATTTCCATTTCTCTAGGAGGTGGGTCAAAAAGGATATTGCTATGATTCATGTCATGGAGTGTTCTGCCTATGTTTTCCTCTAAGAGTTTTATAGTATCTGGCCTTACATTTAGGTCTTTAATCCATTTTGAGTTTATTTTTGTGTATGGTGTTAGAGAGTGTTCTAATTTCATTCTTTTACAAGCAGATGTCCAGTTTTCCCAGCATCACTTATTGCAGAGGCTGTCTTTTCTCCATTGTATATTCTTGCCTCCTTTATCAAAAATAAGGTGACCATATGTGCATGGGTTTATTTCTGGGCTTTCTATTCTGTTCCATTGATCTGTTTCTGTTTTTGTGCCAATACCATACAGTCTTGATTACTGTAGCTTTGTAGTATAGTCTGAAGTTAGCGAGCCTGATTCCTCCAGCTCCGTTTTTCTTTTCTCAAGGTTGGTTTCACCATTCGAGGTCTTTTGCATTTCCATACAAATTGTGAAATGTTTTGTTTTAGTTCTGTGAAAAATGCCAGTGGTAGTTTCATAGGGATTGCACTGAATGAGTAGATTGCTTTGGGTAGTATACTCATTTTCACATTGTTGATTCTTCCAATCCAAGAACATGGTATATCTCTCCATCTGTTTGTATCATCTTTAATTTCCTTCATCAGTGTCTTATAGTTTTCTGCATACAGGTCTTTTGTCTCCTTAGGTAGGTTTATACCTACGTATTTTATTCTTTTTGTTGCAATGGTAAATGGGAGTGTTTCTTTCAATTCTCTTTCAGATTTTTCATCATTGGTGTATAGGAATGCAAGAGATTTCTGCACATTAATTTTGTATCCTGCTACTTTACTAAATTCATTGATTAGCTCTAGTAGTTTTCTGGTAGCATCTTTAGGATTCTGTATGTATAGTATCATGTCATCTGCAAACAGTGATGGTTTTACTTCCTCTTTTCCAATTTGGATTCCTTTTATTTCTTTTTCTTCTCTAATTGCTGTGGCTAAAACTTCCAAAACTATGTTGAATAATAGTGGTAAGAGTGGGGAACCTTGTCTTGTTCCTGATCTTAGTGGAAATGATTTCAGTTTTTCAGCATTGAGAATGATGTTGGCTGTGGGTTTGTCATATATGGCCTTTATTATGTTGAGGTAAGTTCCCTCTATGCCTACTTTCTGGAAGGTTTTTATCATAAATGGGTGTTGATTTTTTCAAAAGCTTTTTCTGTATCTATTGAGATGATCATATGGGTTTTCTCCTTCATTTTGTTAATATAGTTTATCACATTGATTGATTTCCATATATTGAAGAATCCTTGCATACTTGGGATAAGCCCCACTCGATCATGGTGTATTATCCTTTTAATGTGTTGTTGAATTCTGTTTGCTAGTAATTTGTTGAGGATTTTTGCATCTACATTCATCAGTGATATTGGCCTGTAGTCTTCTTTTTTGTGAAATCTTTGTCTGGTTTTGGTATCAGGGTGATGGTGGCCTCCTAGAATGAGTTTGGGAGTGTTCCTCCCTCTGCTAATTTTGGAAGAGTTTGAGAAGGATAGGTGTTAGCTCGTCTCTAAATGTTTGATAGAATTCGCCTGTGAAGCCATCTGGTCCTGGGCTTTTGTTTGTTGGAAGATTTTTAATCACAGTTTCAATTTCATTGCTTGTGACTGATCTGTTTATGTTTTCTATTTGTTCCTGGTTCAGTCTCGGAAGGTTGTGCTTCTCCAAGAATTTGTCCATTTCTTCCAGGTTGTCCATTTTATTGGCATATAGTTGCTCATAGTAGTCTCTCATGATCCTTTTTATTTCTGCAGTGTCAGTTGTTACTTCTCCTTTTTCATTTCTCATTCTATTGGTTTGAGTCTTCTCCCTTTTTTTCTTGATGAGTCTGGCTAATGATTTATCAATTTTGTTCATCTTCTCAAAGAACCGCCTTTAATTTTATTGATCTTTGCTATTGTTGCCTTCATTTCTTTTTCATTTATTTCTGATCTGATCTTTACGATTTCTTTCCTTCTGCTAACTTTGAGTTTTTTTTGTTTGTTCTGCTTTGTGTAATTGCTTTAGATGTAAGATTAGGTTGTTTATTTGAGAGGTTTCTTGTTTTTTGAGGTGGGATGGTATTTCTATAAACTTTCCTCTTTGAACTGCTTTTGCTGCATCCCATAGGTTTTGGGTCATTGTGGTTTCACTATTGTTTGTTTCTAGGTATTTTTTTGATTTCCTCTTTGATTTCTTCAGTGATCTCTTGTTTATTTAGTAGTTATTGTTTAGCCTCCATGTGTTTGTACTTTTTACAGATTTTTTTTCATGTAATTGATATCTAGTGTCATAGCCTTGTGGGTGGAAAAGATACTTGATACAATTTCAATTTTCTTAAATATACCAAAGCTTGATTTGTGACCCAAGATATAATCTATCCTGGAGAATGTTCCATGAGCACTTGAGAAGAAAGTATAATCTGCTGTTTTTGGATGGAATGTCCTATAACTATCAATTAACTCTGTCTTGTTTAATGTATCATTTAAAGCTTGTGTTTCGTTATTTATTTTCATTTTGGATGATCTGTCCATTGGTGAAAGTGGGGTGTTAAAGTCCCCTACTGTGATTGTGTTACTGTCAATTTCCCCTTTTATGGCCGTTAGCATTTGCCTTGTATATTGAGGTGATCCTATGTTGGGTGCATAAATATTTACAATTGTTATATCTTCTTCTTGGTTTGATACCTTGATCATTATGTAGTGTCCTTCTTTGTCTCTTGTAATAGTCTTTATTTTAAAGTCTATTTTGTTTGATATGAGAATTGCTACTCCAGCTTTCTTTTGATTTCCATTTGCATGGAATATCTTTTTCCATCCCCTCAATTTTGGTCTGTATGTGTGCCTAGGTCTGAAGTGGGTCTCTTGTAGGAAGCATATATACAGGTCTTGTTTTTGTATCCATTCAGCCAGTCTATGTCTTTTGGTTTGAGCATTTAATCCATTTACATTTAAGGTAGTTATTGATATGTATGTTCCTATTACCATTTTCTTGTTTGTTATTGTAAGTCATTTCCTCCTCTTATGTTTCCTGCATAGAGAAGTTCTTTTAGCATTTGTTGTAGAGGTGTTTTGGTGGTGCTGAATTCTCTTAGCTTTTGCCTGTCTGTAAAGCTTTTGATTTCTTTGTCGAATCTGAATGAGATCCTTGCTGGGTAGAGTAATCTTGGTTGTAGGTTTTTTCCTTTCATCACTTAAGTATGTCCTGCCACTCCCTTCTGGCTTGCAGAGCTTCTGCTGAAAGATCAGGTGTTAACCTTAAGGGCATTCCCTTTTATGTTAATTGTTGCTTTTCCCTTGCTGCTTTTAATATTTTTTCTTTGTATTTAATTTTTGATAACTTGATTAATATGTGTCTTGTTGTGTTTCTCCTGGATTTATCCTGTATGGGCCTCTCTGCACTTCCTGGACTTGATTGACTATTTCCTTACCTATATTAGGGAAGTTTTCAACTATAATCTCTTCCAATATTTTCTCAATCCCTTTTTTTTTTTCTCTTCTTCTGGGACCCCTATAATTTGAATTTTGCTGCATTTAATGTTGTCCCAGAGGTCTCTGAGACAGTCCTCAATTCTTTTCATTCTTTTTTCTTTATTCTGCTCTGCGGTAGTTATTTCCACTATTTTATCTTCTAGGTCACTTATCTGTTCTTCTGCCTCAATTATTCTGCTGTTGATTCCTCTCGAGCATTTTAAATTTCATTTATTGTATTGTTCATCATTGTTTGTTCACTCTTTAGTTCTTCTAGGTCCTTATTAAATGTTTCTTGTATTTTCTCCTTTCTATTTCCAAAAGTTTGGGTCATCTTTACTATCATTACTCTGAATTCTTTTTCAGGTAGACTGCCTATTTCCTCTTCATTTGTTTGGTCTGGTGGGTTTTTACCTTGCTCCTTCATCTGCTGTGTGTTTATGTGTCTTCTTTTTTGTCATACGTGGGCCTCTCACTGTTGTGGCCTTTCCCATTGAGGAGTACAGGCTCCGGACGCGCAGGCTTAGCGGCCATGGCTCACGGGCCCAGCTGCTCCGCGGCATGTGGGATCTTCCCGGACCGGAGCACGAACCTGTGTCCCCTGCATCGGCAGGCGAACTCTCAACCACTGCGCCACCAGGGAAGCCCTATGTGTCTTCTTATTTTGCTTAACTTACTGTGTTTGGGGTCTCCATTTTGTAGGCCGCAGGTTCATATTTCCCGTTGTTTTTGGTGTCTGTTCCCAGTGTGTAAGATTGGTTCAGTGGGTTTTGTAGTCTTCCTGGTGGAGGGGACTGGAGCCTGTGTTCTGGTGGATGAGGCTTGGTCTTGTCTTTCTGGTGGGTGGGACCACGTCCGGTGGTGTGTTTTGCGGTGTCTGTGAACTTATTATGATTTTAGGCAGCCTCTCTACTAATGGGTGTGATTGTGTTCCTGTCTTGCTAGTTGTTTGGCATAGTGTGTCCAGCACTGTAGCTTACTGGTCGTTGAGTGGAGCTGGGTCTTAGTGTTGAGATGGAGATCTCTGGGAGAGCATTCGCTATTTGATATTATGTGGGGCTAGGAGGTCTCTGGTGGACCAATGTCCTGAGCTTGGCTCTCCCACCACAGAGGCTCAGGCCTGACACCTGGCCAGAGCACCAAAACCGTGTCAGCCACACAGCTTACTGGATGTGTTTTCTTGTTGTGAAGTGCTCCAGAGCTTGGTTTTCAGGACTTTCCTCATTATCTTCATTCACTCTCCATAGAAGTGCTCTCATCCATTTGTACAACTAAAGTTACAAAGGAAGCAGTGATCCAAGTCAGAGAGTTGTGACTCCTCCAAAAGCCTCTAAATTGCTCCCTTCCCTATAACAACTGGAGTCTTAAGTGTTTGTTTTCAATAAATCCTGAAATGACTTTCATCCGAAATAGTCTGAAGACAAGAGGCTTCATTTAACAGCCTTGAGGAATTGATGGACAGCCTGATACTAATCCTGGTGGCAAGGAGAAGTCCACAGTTCAGCAGTGAGAGAACTTTGTTCCTGATAGTCTTGGATGGTCTCCTGCAGAGGCACCATGTGGCTGTGGCTCACCACAGGGATAAGGACACTGGCAGCAGAAGTTCTGGGCTATTTTATTTTATTTTTTGACCAAAATCAAGTTTTTATAACTATATAAATGTGATCCAAATGTGTCTACCACTAATTTTTCAAAAAGAACCATGCAATAAATAAGCAAAATACATCTGCTCACTGATGGGTGTATGGACTCCCTAGATGTCTTTTTGGGTTTAATTACAGACCATTCACAGCAATACATTTTAGTAGAAAGTGTAGCATGATGTTAAGCCATTTTAGATTTTGCACATACACGGTGCACTTCTGGCTGATGATGAGAAAACGTTCTCAGCATTAAACTGTGAAGATGGGGATGATTTTACCTTTTAAAAATTATCTTTTAACTTATATTTTCTAGTGAACAGGAAATTTCTGGAGCTATATTAACTTACTTTAAATCTGTGTGTGATAATGGAGGTCTTAGGCATCTCCCACAAACACCAGGAGAAATAGTTTGTGGAACAATAGGTAGTAATTACCCATTATCACTTCTCCAATCATACTATCTAGGTATTAAGTGCTTAGGGACAAACTCCTTTCCCTTGACTTCATGTTTGCATAGGAGGGTTTTCGCTGGGAATAAACTCTTCCGTCTTTTCCACCCATTTACTCAGGCAGGTCTCACTAAGGGAAGTGGCATGACTTATCTGATTGGGGAGACTGGAAGGAAAAATGGACAAAGTTTAGAAGGAACATAACTCAATTCCTTTTTCCTGGTGCTCTTTAGGATCAGCTACTTTCATCTTAGAGACTTTATAGGAGTAAGTGCTAAAAAACAAGAGGGCTCCCATTTATTTGCATTGCCAATGAAGTCCACTGAACTAACAGATCTAGCGCCCCATTTCCCAAGAGCTTTGTCAGTAATAAAGCTGATATTTTGAGTTCCATTGCTTACATCTGTCTCTCAAATGGTTTAGAACATGGGTGAGGAAAAGGAGAGTTCTTTATTAGTCTCTCAAACTCTAGACCCAAGAAAAGGAACTGCTCTATCAGTCTTCCATATATAAATACATACATTGGTTTTGGTTTGCTTTACGACACATTACTAGATATGTTCCTGGAATGCCTTAATAGAAATTGAAGTGATTTCAGAATAAATTTATATGAAAGAGCTACCTGGTGGAATAGAAATATCTTTTTTAATATCTAGTTGTCTTAACTATTCAATTTTAGAAGACAAAGCTCTGTTCTATTTATATTACATCAGAAAATTTCTAAGAGTTTTTTCTGGGCTGTGATTTATGTTATGGGGTGTGCCCAATGCCCTGTATTCCTTCTGTAAGGGACTTTTTTGCTCACTGTGGTAAGTAAGTTAGGGAAGTTTCAGATTTCTTAATATAGTTACAGATGTTAGAAGAATCCTAGACAAAACAAGGCTGACACCATCAAGAGCCTCCAATGGTTTTATGGCATACTTTATATCCTATAAAAAATAATTATATGATATTTTTCATGTAGTATTTTTTTAAGCTTCTATGTTAGATTTGTCTACTTACTCCAATAAAACGCTTACTAGGGAGTTGTTACAGTTTTACATGGAGTACATAAATGAGAATAATGGACATTAATATCACAGATTTTGTAATATAAAGCATGGTTATTTAAAATGTGCAGTGCCAGTTACTGATTCCATGAATCCCTGAAGAGACTACCAAAATAACCTGTTGATAAAGCAAAGCCAAGTTATGTATTACCTCAGTAAGGGAGACTTCTACCTTGGCATTCTTTGTAGCTTTTCAAAAGAGGAGAGGTTGATGGGACATTTATAAGAGCTTGAGGGTTCTGGTTTAAGGAACATCTTTCAATGTAGGGTAAGGGGCTGACGGGGATGGAGGCAAGTTTGTAACAAAATAGTTTAGGATTGGTAGGTGCAGCTAGGTGAGAGTTTTAAAGTGAATCTTGAAGAGTAAATGGTCGACTGGGGAGCGTAATGGAGCAATCCAGTGTCCTGAGAAGGGGTATTTACTCTTCTCAGGACTAGTTGAGTAGTCTGTTATTGGAACAAATGGAATTTTGGAAAGTTTCTCCAAAAAGCAATTAAGTTATTTGCAACTTCATCTTCCTGGGCAAGAGTTTATTGGAATAGTAAAGTCTTGTTAGAGCAAGCATTTGAATTGTAAAGGCATTTTGATGTAAACAGTATGCTGTGTGGTGACTAATAATTTAGGTTCTCCACAGCAAGTTTTTGTAATGTAATTTTCAGTGACATTTACTTTTTTTGTCATTTGTTGATTGCCTCAGGATATAAATAAAATTTATCAGAAAGGGCAATTTAGAAACTATTGTTTAGTATTTTAGGGCTAAAAGAAATGGAAGCAATAAAAAATTTGGACTTGTTAAATGGCAGAATAGAAAAATGAAGACAGTTTTTTTTTTAGATAGAATTGTTTTGTTGGTTATTTTCCTTGGAAGTAGTCTGTCTGTGATTTGTAGTGCTTCCAAAATAGATGTCACTTTTATTGTACCTTCATCATAGCAGAAATCTTTATAGACAGTAAGCTTATTTATTACTTTTAAATTCATGTTTCCTGGTTAGGCGTTAACATTAACAGGTGACATTATTAATGCCTCTTTAAATTTAGAATTGGTATTTTGGCAAGTCATTTGTTTTTGAAAATGCCTCATCTAGTTCTATCAAACCCATCAATGAATTTGACTGAAATTATTAACTGACTATTTGAGCATACATGGTTTTGGTATGAGTAGAAGTCAAAGCAAAATTAAATATCTCAGAGAAGTGAAACAGGATTCATGATCCTTAGAGAAAGAGGTGCCATTGGAATAATTTTATCCATTATTTTGAACATCATAGGAATTCCACAGCAGGTGTGTCTGGCTTGTGGTTTTTGTCTCTTCTTTCCCTTTTAAAAATTTAACTTGATAGTTTTCATTCCTTTCCTCTCATTTATTAAGTAGGTAGCACAAGAACCCAGATCTTCACTTTCTTTCTTTAAGTGGGGAAAATAAACATTTTTAAAGGTGAACAAATTTAATAATAAAAATATATACCACATTTTATGTTGATTGTTTAATATTTTAATATTCATTATTTTCATTTGTAGTTTCCAATTCCTACCTTTCAGAGAAAGTAGTGGAAAAAGTCCTAAACAAAAGTTCATATTACATTCTCAGAAGACCAAGTATAATTGTGAAACATAAGCTCAGTGTTCATACCTTTGTGTGTCAACTCCCCTCAGAATAAAACTATTTGTTCCCAAATCAATCAGGTTGAATAAAAACTGAGTAAGTGGCTCTGAAGAGGAACCACATGTAGCTTTCAGGTGCAGCAAATCTTGCAATAATGATCTTGGTCTTGGAACTACAGAGTAATTCAAAGCTCAGGGTCCTAAGATGTGGATCAGGAAGGGAACTCATGGTGGAAAGAAATTGATTCACCTAGAAGATGGTTTAAAAATAGCTGAGTCTGTCTAATGCATGGTCAATCTATAAGGCCCATACTGTCACCAAGGCAAATGGCTGAGTTTTTCCTTTTCTTTCCAGACTTCTGTTACAGAACATTGTTTTCCTTTTCAGGACTCATTTTGATTTTTTTTTTTTTGCGGGGGGGGACCATGTTGTGTTGGAATTCATCACATGAAAACATTAACCTTAGACGAACATTCTCTCAAAATAATCCATATGAGTTTATCCTTAGTAATTTTTTATTTGAAGACATAGTTTTCTATTTAATTGAGCTATATGTGTACATCTGTTTATTGTATGGTTCACATGTGACTATATGGCCATCATCAAAAAATCTACAAACAATAAATGCTGGAGAGGGTGTGGAGAAAAGGGAGCCCTCATGCATTATTGGTGGGAATGTAAATTGATACAACCACTATGGAGAACAGTATGGAGATTCCTCAAAAAACTAAAAATAGAACTACCATATGCTCCAGCAATCCCACTACTGGACATATACCCAGAGAAAACCATAATTCAAAAAGACACATGCACCCCAATGTCCACTGCAGCACTATTTACAATAGCCAGGACATGGAAGCAACCTAAATGTCCAGCAACAGATGAATGGTTAAAGAAGGTATGGTACATATATACAATGGAATATTACTCGGCCATAAAAAGGAGTGAAACTGGGTCATTTGTAAAGGTATGGATGGACCTAGAGACTGTCATACAGAGTGAAGTAAGTCAGAAAGAGAAAAACAAATATCGTATATTAACTCATATATGTGGAATCTGAAAAAATTGATATAGATGATCTTATTTACAAAGCAGAAATAGAGACACAGATGTAGAGAACAAACATATGGATACCAAGGGGGAAGGGGGGTTGGGATGAATTGGGAGATTGGGATTGACATATATACACTATTTATACTATGTATAAAATAGATAACTAATGAGAACCTACTGTATAGCATGGGGAATTCTACTCAGTGCTCTTTGGTGACCTAAATGAGAAGGAAATCCAAAAAAGAGGGGATATATGTATACGTATAGCTGATTCACTTTGCTGTGCAGTATAAACTAACACAGTATTGTAAAGCAACTATAGTCCAATAAAATGAATTAAAAAAAAGAAAAAAAAACATTTAACTTACCAAACTCTAAATAAATTAGGCCAGATATGCATGTTATCTTGTCCCACAACACTATAGAAGATAATTACTTAATTTTCCAATTTTATTTTAAATTAAGAGAAACAAATGAAAGATAAATACACAGCTTGTGAATAATGTGGAACCTCCAATTTAATCAGCCATGCAAGGAATTTTTGGGCTTCATGTGTAAGTTCCAACAGGTATAATGACATATCCACTCAGAATCAGATTTAACTAAACAATTAGTATTTTTTAATCTCACTTTCCATTTTGATTACCTTTCCTATTTTATTCTGAATTTCAACAAATCCCATGTATACTGTGCAAACCTTGAGTTAAAATCCTTTCCCTACGCCACAAACTAAACTTACTTGTAGGGAGTTTAAACTAAATACCTGATTCTGCTAAAACAAGCTTATACTTTATTGCATTTTTCTAGTATCTTTAAATTTGTTTTCCACATGTGACAAAATATAGTCAGGATAATTTGACAATAAAAGCTGAAGGTATAGGAAGTATTTGAGTATGTAACAGAGAGGGAAATATAGAAAACACTTGTAAATATGAGATCAAATTCTTTTAAAATAATTTCAAATAAATAAAGAAAAAATACTTTAAATCAAGAGTCTGGTTTTTATTTTTTTCCAGTTTTATGGATATATAATTGACATAGTGTATAAATTTAGGATGTACAACATAATGATATGAAATATGTCTGTATTACAAAATGCTTACCACAATAAATTTAGTTGACATCTATTACCTCGTAGAGCTACAAAATAACTTTGATATCAGTTGTAGTCCGATTTCACTTGGAGGGGAGAGGGGATGGAGGGGTAAGTCATAGGCCTATTCTGAACCCCAAACCAGGCCTATGTTGTCTTGGGAAGGCTAGCTCTGGGCCCAGCGTAGTTGATGCTGGCAATCCTTCTGAATTAGCTACGCTTGGTATGGGGAAATGGCTCACTTCCTTGAGTAAATGAAAATGAAAGGGAGAGCTGAATGATACATCAGAGGGGGGAAGGGCAGTGCTTTTGTGCCCCCATTTAGGACAGAGAAAATATGTGCCATCTCCTTGACACAGAATGGAGCATTTCATGTGTAGAGTGTAAAGGAGAAGAGAGACCCAAGAGAGGCTGGGGGTAAGCTGGTATTAGTCTATGCAGAGATTTTTAAACCATGGGACTGATATTTTTAAACTTTTCATTTTGAGATAATTATAGACCTGCATGCATTTGTGAAAAATAATACAGGGAGAATCAGTGTACCCTTTACCCCATTTCCCTCAATGGTAACATCTTGCAAAACTACAATACATCCAGATATTGACATTGATACAGTCAAGATCCAGAACATTTCCATCACCAAAAAGATCCCTCATGTTGCCCTTTTAGAGCCACTTCCACTTTCCCCTTGCTCCCACCTTCTTCTAATTCTGGTGCGAACACTACTCCGTGCTCGATTTCTATAAGGGCAAATGCAAGTCTCTTCATAGTGAGTCTGAAGAGCAATTAATCGTTCAAGGTAGATGTTTTGCAGCAGTTAGAAATCTCAAAGAAAAGTTACGCAATTGGTCAATACTAGTTTTGGAATGTCAAAACATATTGATAATTCTTAACATGAATTTGATATTCAGCTCTAAAGAAATCAGAACATGAGTAAACAATTGATAAAGAAATCAACAAATGAATTAATAGCAAAACTGGTCAGCCACTTAAAAGCCTAGGTAGCTAGAAGAGATGTCCAAGAACCTCTCCCAGAAGGTATTAAGGGGGATTACAAATGTGGAAAAAAGAAAATGGAAAAGAGGAAGATTGAGTGAATCATTTTTATTTATTAGAACAAACAGTGTTTCTTTGTATGTGGGTATCCTTGCCCTTAGTTAGTCACCTTGATAAACTGAAAGAATGAAGTTTCTATGGGTCTGGAACACTGTGAGAGGGGAGGAGATACAGGGTGAGGGGGGCAAGTGCCCTGGGGCAGATTTGAAGTGTCACAAAACAGGACACAGATGCTAGAGAGCCAGGGGAAAAGAAAGGCCACAAAAAGCTTAGGTTGGACTTCTTTAATAATTTTGTCCATGAATGTGTTTTAAGATATGGATAAGGGAGAAGAGAGAGTATGGGTCTGTTATTTCAGCCTTGGTGCACAGTGGAATCACCTGAGGAGCTTTAAAAATGATCAGTGCCTCAACATCATCCTCAGAGATTATGATTTAATTGATCTGGGGGATGGCCTGGGCATCAGGATTTTTAGCAGTTCCCCAGGTGATACTGATGGACAACCAAGATTGAGAAAGAATGGTTAGATGTAGACCTGTTCAATATTGTGAGATTGATGGTTTATATATTTATGTATGATGATTCTTTTATTGTGAAAGAAATTGAGTTAGGGTAAACAAGTTAGTTTACAAATAAGACCATTGGAATTAAAATAAAACAAACAAATGAAAAAACCAACAAATTTAGAGCATCCATAGAAATGACTCTGAACTCCCCCTATGTATTTGAATCATCCCAGAGAGCACTTAAAATATTCCAGTACCTGGCCCCAACCCTTAGATCTGGGCTAACTCTGCCCCAGACATCCAGTATTGTTGAAACAGAAGATTCTAAGGAACAGCTGGGCTTGAGAACTGCTGAAGCAAATTGCAGTGTTCAAATAGATGCTACCAAGCACCTGAAATAAACATATTACCTCATTCAGACATTAAATGGAGTGGCTCCTGGCAACAAATTCAAAGGGAAAACATGTTACATGGCTTCCATTTTCTGGATGAAGTATACTAAACGCTTCTTTAGAAATGACATATTTCTGGAGGAAAATTTAAGGTTGAATTTTCCTGGATTGACCTTTGTGTAAGGTCTTGAGTAGTGACTTATGGCTTCAACCAAAGCCTTTCAATGGACACTGCCATGCTGCTCAAATAAATACTTCTTAGAGAGACCTGTTATGGATGCAGAGGATATATCCTTAAAATGGGTCTGTGAATGAAATTTTGGCTAGGTAAAGAAACAAGGAGACCTGAGAGAGGAAGGTCTTTTATTATTAACCTAATTTAGATATAACCCAGTTACCCCATTAGAATTAGTTTGCATCTCTCGCTTGGGGAATCATTGAGTAGCCAGGAATATTCCTGAAACCTGATTTGCATGGGTACCCCAGATTTCCATGAAAAGGTAATATAAACATTTATCTCAGCTTTGGCCAAGTTCCTTAGTTACTTGAAGTTACTTGCCTGGGAGACATCCTGATGGGCAAGCAACTTTCAGGTAAAAGGTTACCTCTAAGACTTGAAAGGTAAGGACCTGATTTCTGCCTTAAGACCTAAATTAAAGGGAGCTGAGTTGTCATCCAGAAGTGTGACAGTAAATCTTTCTGTAGCACATGTGCCCCAGAGCATGTGGCTCTTGTAGATAATATAGAGTGTCTGCTCTAGGTACCAGAAAGATAATTCAGTCACGAAAGAGCTTCCAATCAGCACTTGATAAATGTGCAAAACATCTGAGTTGAGGAAGAATCTAACAGACATTTTTAAGTTCCTTAAGTTCTGTCCCTAAGCAGCCCTCTTGGTAACATCCTGGTTGTTTAGTTACTGTTGGCTCATCTCTGTTAATTGGTTCGAGTCCTTCTTGAATTTATGGGCACCTAGCCCCACTGGGATTAATGGTAGGAAACTGTTAATGAAGAATAAGAAAAATAAATTAATAATTTCCACCACTGTGGGAGTCATATTCTGAGTGCTCACTTTTCTAGCTAAAAGTTTGTAAGGAGTGAGTTATTTAACTCCTTTATGCCTCACTTAACTCATCTATAAAGTGAAGATAATAATTGTACTAACTGGTAAGGTTGTTGTAAGAATTAAATGAGATAATGCTTGCCAAGGGCATTACACAGTCCCTGACACACAGAAATCATTCAATAAAAACTAACTGTGTTTGTGATCATCACTGATGTCTTCATTGCCACTATCATCATCATAATCCCTGGAGTGAAACGCAAAGGTTTCCCAGGTGGGCAAGACAATAAGATAGACATCTATTTCTGGAGTGTCAATTTTACTAAAATATTGAAGACTTGGATTGGAGAGAGAAACATTTTTTATTAAAACAAATATAAATATATTTGAAATAAATTTCAAAAATCCCATGGATATTTAGGCTAAACTATGAGTAATTTGTGCTTGCAAAATGTCATAAATCTGTGCAACTTCATGTTAAGTCTCAAGACCTCAGAGGTCATATATCCTCTCTCTTCTGCCATCCGTGGAGCAGAACTCTAGGATCAATTGCATCTATTTAAAAAACATTTTTTTTTTCTACTTCTTTATTTATTTTTTGGCTGTGTTGGGTCTTCGTTGCTGCACGCTGGCTTTCTCTAGTTGCGGCAAGCTGGGGCTACTCTTCGTTGCAGTGCGCGGGCTTCTCATTTCAATGGCTTCTCTTGTGGAGCACGGGCTCTAGCCACGCAGGCTTCAGTAGTTGCGGCATGCAGGCTCAGTAGTTATGGCTTTCAGGCTCTAGAGCGCAGGCTCAGTAGTTGTGACGCTCGGGCTTAGTTGCTCCACTGCATGTGGGATCTTCCCGGACCAGGGCATGAACCCGTGTCCCTTGCCTTGGCAGGAAGATTCTTAACCACTGCGCCACCTGGGAAGCCTAATTGTATCTTAAATAGTTCCTTTATCTACAGCATCACTGTAATTCCCACTGGAATCTATAGTGCACTGTGAGTTCCCAGTGAATGGTGGGATTGATGTGGTACTTGAGGAGTCAACTCAAGAGACAGATGAACAAACTGGGTGTGCGCACACACACACACACAAAGCCCTGTATGCTGGCAAGATCTGCTGTAGGGAGACAGCTGTGGAAGATCTGTCTTCCTAAGAACAGCTGGGAAAAGGAAGAAACCACCAAGCCCTGGTGCTAACTGCAAGGGCAGCCACTGTTGACCTGCTGCCCAGAGCTGCTACGAGAAGCAGTAGGTGGGGCTAATCCCAAGAGAGGTCTTCCAGGATTCTCCACACCTCTCCATTACCTCAGCATGAATCACTTGAAGGAAGAAGTGTATGTGTGTGTGTATGTGTGCACGCACATCTCATGCCCAGGGGAGAGAACCAGGAAAAAGTTAAAATTAGATTGGGATTTGTGGGAAGTGATGTTTTTTCTCAATCATCATCAAGGAGAGGGACTAACAGTGTCTGTGGTGTATTCCAGTGGGACTGGATGCCTGGGAATTCAGAGGGGAACTTTGAACCAAATAAAAGCGAGTCAATAGGAAGTAGGCAACCAATGTTGGTGTCCAAGGCAAGAGGGCTTATGGAAGAACTTGAAGGGGCAAGTGATGCCACAATTATCCATCTCTGAGATTCTCTCTCAACTCTCAGATATTTGGAACCCTTATCTGATACTTGATGGAATCAAATTTTACTTCTTAATTTGGTAGAGTAGGTAGCCTGTATAGACTGAAGGAGAGCCATATTGAGTGGATGCCAAGTTTAATCCTTTAGTTGTGACCTACAGGAAGATCTCATTCCTTCTGTGTTTGGATAGAAGTGGAGCTTACAGGTGGAGCCAGAATTCTCATCAGAGAATTGCACTTCTCAAGCACTTGAACTCATGCATGATATAGTCTTTTAAAAACATTGATATAGCAGAAGCCTGCCCACAGGTCTCATGTGCATCTTTTGAGCCCTGCTATTCAAACCAGTTTACATTTTTAGTTGCCTACAACATCAAAATATGAATTATGTAAATATTTCTTATAAGCACATAATATACATATATAATACATATATATGTATACACACTGAAGATATATATAAGGATTCAAGTTGCATTTTCCTACTTATATTTGTAATAGAATCTAGTAATAAAGAGATTAAAACCTTTTTTAATTAAATAGTTACATAAAATGGATTAAAGTTTTATAAATTTTCTAAAATTGAATGGAAAGAAAATTAAAGTCCACAAAATATCATGGAGACAAATTCTGATTTTCATTAAGCTTTTCTTTTTTGACTCAGAAGAATCTGAACAATATCCTGTTATAACAGGGGATTGCAACGAATGTCTGAAATGAAACAGGTAAACAATTTTGGCTCAAGTATACTTAAGATGGCTAGATAAAATATGAACTCCTATAGCCTAAAGCTTAAAGTGTGGGTCTCCTAATATGAAACATATAACTAATAATTTCATCCAAAATCAGAATACACTGAAACTTGATAGGAAAAAGATAAAAATCTTTTTACTGTGAAGGGCATATTGCAAGGAAACTTCTGTTTCACTTCATTTTCAGCAACATTGCTTACTGAGTCACTGCTACGAAAGCTTGTGGCCGGCTTCCTCTGATATCATTCTTCTTTTTATATTTTATATTTGTTGCAGACTAGTCAAACAGATTACAAATTTATTTCTTTGAATCAGGCTGCCATGACAGATTAATTATGCTGACTAATAGAGTATGAATTCTTAAACCAATGACACTGATGCTTATCATTGCATATGACAAATTGACATAGTTCCATTAATTACTGAATGAAGGGTGGACTTAAAGCCATGATGCTGTAAAAGTGGGCTTATGTGGAATTTGTAGTTCATTAAAATAATTTAAAATGCTTTACTTTTTAAAAATATAATTTTAAAAATTTCCATGTCAGTTGACACACATCTTTTGGGGGGGTAGGGAATATATGTGGATAGTTAGCTTTTTGTCTCTTTTCATTCAGAATGTTGGTAGATCATTGTGGGAATTGTTCTTTTACAGATGTTGGAGAGTCATAATCTTAAGGATCTGTACATGAAATTATCATATGACCCCGTATTCTGCACTTGCTTTTATATTGTTTGTTTAGGATTTGTCCCCTGTGTTAGCCAGCCTCCTAAATATATTCCTTGTAAAATTTACTATAATTTAGGACCCATGAAAACTTCTTTTTCTTGATAAAATCTTTTGTTTTCTGATTTTGAAAAAAGTTATTTTGGCATGTCAGCCTGCATATAAGCAATTATTATACCCATTCATAGAAAAGATATAGATCTGGATTTATTTTTAAGTTGTCTTTTTCAGATATCTGATATATTCTTACTTTTAAATTATCAACTTCTTTAACTTGCATTCTTTGTTGCGGACTGCCTCAAATCTCATGTGGAAATCCAGTTGCTGTAAGTAGAATATCCATGACTTTTTCAAAGTCCATGCAAAAGTGTGACTGGGTTATACCAAATTTTTGACCCCAGTTGATCAAGTCATAGTAAAGCTGTAATGTTTGTGCAAATAAGTGAGTATATACAGCAATAAGGCCTTTTAACGTCCTCGAAGAAGTTTTTAGGATAACAAGGCTGGGCGGGGCCACATTCTTACAAGACCTGCTCTCTGTCACAAGGAGGTTCATAGCAATGCAAATGTTTCTTGCTTGTGGCAACGCAAATGAATTTGTCTGTTAGGGGAAACAACCTCTGTAAATCTGATTCTCATTTGAATGGGTTTTAACATTTTCTGTAACTTCTAACTGTGCCCTCTTGGCTATTTGAGAGGTTTTATATCTAACGTCAACCCATATCTCCTGGAGTCAATGTGAATGTTGGAAAAGCTAGTATGAGAGTGGTTAAGAACAGCTCCAAGTCAACTAGTGGAGACTGGAAGGAATGATGGGTGGAGAAAGAGGCCACCTTCTGATAGACATCTGACTGCCTCTATGCTGTGTCTGTTTAATCTCCTGCACTTGGAAGAGCCAGTCTTCTGAAAAGGAGAGTGATATTATCTCCCAGGCAAACTTGAGAAGAGAATAAACAATGCATTCCTCTTCATTAAAGTATGTCACACAGCTGATTTTTTGCATATAAGAGTTTACCAAAGAAAATCTGGAACCACTAAATGCTACTTGCTCAACCAGGACCCTGTAAACATAACATTTAGTTCTTTGGAAGAAAGAAGGAAGCAAGATGAGGAATAATTTAAATTAGCCAAAGTCCCTCTAGATAGCAGATGCACACCATTCAGTCCTGAAGTCAGTGATGTTTGTCAGTTTTTAACTCTATAACTCTAAGTTTTATAAACATGAAAATGCTATATTTACCCAGTTGTGTGGAGGAAGAGATAAGCTGAACTGCCTCAATATCAGGGGTTTCTCATTCTCTTAAATGTCTCCTAGGAAAATCCTGGGACTGTACTGGAGAAAAAAAAACAATACGTTATTAGGCTCTTTGTCAAAATCATTTCTGTGATTATTTGTCCTTCTCTTTGAGAGTAAACAAATAATCAAATACTTTACACAGAACTGTTAGATACATTAACCTTGGAGATTTCCAGGGAAAATCAAGGACAGATACTCCCAGATCAGTTAGACTGACTTCATGAAATGCTTAGCAAATGAGAAATTTTTGGAAAAGTGTATTTAAAAGTCCGGTTGATACATAGCTCCTTGTTTATCTCTCCTTCTCTGGTGAACCATCAAGCATCTGCTCTGTTGTTTTATAAGATTTAACAATACTTTTGATGGAAGCAGACAACACATTGACACTTGAAAGGATGAAAGGCAGAGCTCTTTGTTACCTACAACACCAAAGGAGAGAAGGCAACTGGGCAGTGCTATCCAAGGGCTTGTAGCCAGGGACAGGGTAACAGCTAGCTGGAGCTGTAGGGGGTAGCTTATTAGGGCAGGGGTGTGGGATTATCTAGGTTTCTGGGCTCCCTATGGATTGGCTAATTTGAATAGTTTCAGGTCCAGGATAGAGGGGCTGTTTCTGGTTGTTGGGTACCTGGCCCTGGTGATTAGGGCTGTCTTCTTATAGTAGCCTCGAGTGTGAGATCCTGAAAGAGAAGGGGTTGGGGACTTAATCAGCTGTTCAAGAAAGAACTGATTGGCCTCTAACTAGTCAGGACCTCAAAACCAGGTCAAGATAGCATTTAAGGGCTTCCCTGGTGGCACAGTGGTTGAGAGGCCGCCTGCCGATGCAGGGGACACGGGTTCGTGCCCCAGTCCGGGAAGATTCCACATGCCGTGGAGCGGCTGGGCCTGTGAGCCATGGCCGCTGAGCCTGTGCTCCGCATTGGGAGAGGCCACAACAGTGAAAGGCCCGCGTACCAAAAAAAAAAAAAAAGATAGCATTTAAAAACACCCAACTATATTCCATCCATGCCCACCATTGTGCTTGGGCTTGACGGGGCTTAGGGTGTATAGCAGGTGTATGAGAAGATGTGCTACTATTAAAGAAGCTCCAGAATAGGAGGATGATTCTTGAAATCAAATTCCCATTTGTACACGATTGTTCTGCAAGGTGCATAATAAGGAGAAAGTAAGGTATCGCGATTACTTCAGATTCTGGTTTGGAAAAATTCTGCGTGAGTTTCTGTAGTCTGTATTCCTCTTTACTAATTCCATGTGAATGTCTGCTTCTCTTTTTTTAAAAAAAAAAAACTTCATTGAAATATAATTTAAATACCATAAGATTTATCTGATTGAAGTATACAATTTAATAATTTTTAGTAAATTTACAGAATTTTGTAGCCATTGCCACAATCCATTTTTAGAACATTCCCATTACCTCAAAAAGAGTCCTGCATCCATCTGCCATCAGTCACCGTTTCCGCTCCAGCCCCAGACAACCACTAATCTGCTTTTTGCCTGTGTAGAGTTGCCTTTTCTGGCCATTTCATATAGTAAATGGAATTGTACAGTAAGCGGTCTTTAGATCTGGGTTTTGTATCTAGCTTTGAGTTAGCATAATGTTTTTGAGGTTCATCCATCGTATAGCACATATCAGCACTTTATGTTCCCTTTTATTGATTAATAGAATTCCATTGTATGGACATACCACATTTTGTTTATTCACTCACCAGTTGACGGACTTTTGGGTTGTTTCCAGTGTGAGGATATAGTGAACAAGCCTGCCAGGAATGTTGCATACAAGTTTCTATGTGGATCCATGTGTTCATTTCTCTTGGGTAGATACCTAGGAGTAGAATTAGTTGGTCGTATGATACATTTATGTACAGCTTTTATGTACAAATTTTCCAAAGTGGCTGCATCATTTTATGCTCCCAACAACAATGTATGAGAGTTTTAATTTCTCTGCATCTTTACCAACACTTATTATTGTTTGTCCTTTTGATTATAGGCATTCTAGTGGATGTGTGTGAACATTTACTTCTTGGTCTTGGTGTTGGAGGGTGGAGGGAGCAAAAAGTACCAACTGAACTGAGAAGGTATCTTGAGCCTGAAACATGAGGCAAGCAGTTCCATATAAGCAATGGATCAGTTTATTATACGGTGATTTGCTCATGGGGTGGGATCCAGTGGATGATGATCTGGAAGCATTCGCAGCTGTGCTCCACCCACTGAGGAGCCATTGGGACAATTTTATAGTTAACCTAGGGCATGGGGGTACGTGCTTGGAAACAGGAAATACATTCCTAAGTCAAGATTTATGAATGGGTGACTAGTCTCGTGGGTGCTGGGAATACATCAGCAAAGGTCTTCATCATTGTTTGGAGACTAACAGAGCATAGAGGCCACCTGGACCTAACGATTATTAAACAATACTAACTACAAAGCCCTTGACGACAGAGAAGAGATTTACTACACAGTACAGCCCTAGATAGGGTCAGTGAAAGGACAGGAGGAGTTGAATGGGCCCAAGATGGCATCAGTTATGCTAACAGCCATACGATTGGTTTGATAGTGTGTGCAATATATCTTTACTCCAAAAGTCTCTTCTACTCTGTGAGATGAGGATATTACCTCTGTCTTGGAGCTTGTTTCCCAACCTTAAGGGGAACCATTCAGTTCCCTTTTATTAGGACTCAAGGATCCAGGAAATGGGATTGTACTGTGTTCTTTCCTTTTATGGTCCCAGAACATATGAGGGACATTTCCATATTGATTCCCTGACCAGAAAGTCATGAAAAGGTCATATGATAGATAAAAAGTGAGTGCTTATTTCAAGCTTCATCTGTGGTAAATGATTCTATGGTGATAAATACCTCAGAATTAATTGCTTTTGCCCTGTTGTCCTCGGTTAATTGGCAGCACATAGCGAAAATACTTTGGAGTGAGAGATGGCAGACTTAGCCCAGATTATCTGTGTTTCAAAATAGATGAGTTTATGGGGGAGGAAGTTGGTATAATGCAGTGAAGTTTGGATGATACTGGACCTTGAGCAGGTTCTGGGACATAGTTACCTTATTCATAGAATAGGAAAGGTAAATAATCAGAGGATTTCAAAACTATTTTTTTAGTTGAAGAACTCTTTCATCTAGAAGACTAATATATTAATCAGAAATAAGAGGATTTGCTCTGTTTGGAATGGGGTGAGAAACCAAGTTCCTAAAGTTTTGCTTTCTTTTGGTGGCTACTCCTCTCTCGGGTAGCACAATTACAGAACCCTGGGAATCTGCAGTAAGGAAATTACTGACTATATCATCTGTGAAATTCCCACTCAGCGACTAGGAATCTATAAGTATATAGCTTTTCAATTCTAGGAAAAGTTTTCTTCTGATGCGTTGTATAGATTTTACCTCTGTGAATAAACAATTGGCATTAAAGAAGCTCAAACGACTTATTCATATTTTACATAAAATTCAAAGCATATAATGCTACTAATAATCCAGAACATTTTGTAAGGGAGAAATTGTGCCATAAAATGTTGAGAGATTTTCTACCCAACTGCACGCAAAGAGTTAGGATAGAAATGCCTGTAGTTTTTGTAATAAAATCTCTTGGAAGGAGTCATTCTTAACACATGATTCTCATAATGAGTGAACTTCTTTCATATATTCACCAAACTATTTTTGACAACCAGTACACACCCATCACTGAACCAGGTACTGTGGAGTCTGTTTAATAGATGTGCAATTTCTTTTATGTAGAGAGTATTGTCTCAGTAGAATACTCTAGTGGGATTTATTGGAAGAGGACTAGACTTTAACAATTAAGGTCAGATTTTTAGAACTCTGATAATTGTCCTTCATTTCTGCTTGAAATCAGCTCTATCTGTTGACACTCAGCTACCCTGGGAACACCCTTTGGAGAATCCAGAGCACCTGATAATATCATAGTTGAAATAAGAATAAGAGGTGATCTGTGCTTCCTTATGGGGAAATGGGTACAATTAAGATGTTGAGATTAGGAAAAAAGGTGAATAAACAAAGGATTTTATGTGTGCTGGGAAATTGATCCAGAAATTATTTTAAGTAAATTTTGTAGTCTCAAAAGTTAGAATTTAACCTTTCTTGCCATTAGTTCAGTTTGATTACCCGTGGAACACTGGTTAAATTGCAAGAAATAGTAGAATGGCATTTTTACCCTAAACTTCTAACGTTTCTATTTTCTTTTTCATTTATTTATTTTATTTATTTTTGGCTGCATTGGGTCTTCATTGCTGTGCGTGGGCTTTCTCTAGTTGCGACGAGTAGGGGATACTCTTCTCTGCATTGTGTAGGCTTCTCATTGCAGTGGCTTCTCTTGTTGCAGAGCACAGGGTCTAGGGGTGCAGGCTTCAGTAGTTGTGGCACGCGGGCTCAGTAGCTGTGGCTCGTGGACTCTAGAGCACAGGCTCAGTCGTTGTGGTGCACGGGCGTAGTTGCTCCGTGGCATGTGGGATCTTCCTGGACCGGGGCTCGAACCCTTGTCCCTTGCATTGGCAGGTGGATTATTAACTACTGTGCCACCAGGGAAGCCCCTCTATTTTCTTTTTAAGAGAAAGGGAGACTTCGCTAAATTCTGAAGCAGGGATCCAAATATTTTTACTGTCTCTTATAATCCCACTCTCATCTCCTGAGTCTCGGACCTTGTCAGGTACCTAGAAGGGGCAGGGAATTCAAATGGCATTTTGTGGATATAATAAAATGTATATTTTGTTTAATAAAACGTATGTAAAATGTGTATCACTGTTTCTACCTTTATAAAATTGGAATAATAAACTTTTCTTAGTTATTTGAATTACAGAAAAGACTGATTAAAGTAGAGCTTGTTATTATTGTTTCTAAATTGCGTTGTTCATTACTGAAAAAACTCACTTATTGTATCTGAAGTTATCCAGTGGCTTAGAATAGTAATAAAAGGATGCACATTTGTTTTCAGTAGGCAGTTTTAAAGTTGGCATTATGCAATGTTCAGGAGGTAGATATACTCATGTTTACTTGTTCAATTGAAAAACATTGCCAGGAAAAAAAATGACTTGTTTCCTGTTCCTGAGTTGTTGCTATCTTATTCCTTTCAAACAGACCAGGTCAATTATCCACAATCTAATGTCTAAAATGCAAAGAAATAGGAAGGTTCACTTTCATCATTTTGCCCTTCTTTGATGAACTTTAAAATGCAGAATGTTTTTTTAAGTATATAGTTGTTGTCTTTTTGATTTTTAATTTAAAGAATCTAGAAGAATATGACATACCACGTGGGCATCACCTCATGTCTTTTTAGATACACACGTTATAGAAAATTTGTCTAAGCAGTTATTGGAAACAGTAGTTCCTAAGTAGAAGACAGTATAATCTACTGGCAAGAGCACAGGACAGGGAGTCAGGAGACATGAGCACTTATTCTGGCTCTGTGTCCAACCAGCTATGTGATCCTGGCAACAACAGTCAACAATCACTGGCCTGGAACCAAACAGGTTCATCATAAATACTTGGTGAATGAATGGATTAACTCAGCCAATATTTGTTGTGTGTCTGTCATGTTCCACGCACTGCTGTATGTGCTAGGGTTAGAAGAGTAAACCAAGATTCCCTGCCCTTGTGGAGCTGTGATTGTAGTTGAGAAAGATAGACAGCAAAACAAGTAAATTTATAGGGTGGCAGATCTGATAAGCATTGCTTTGGGGACAAATAAAGCAGAGAAAGAGGGTGCCATAGATTGAATGTTTGTGTCCCCTCAAAATTCATATGCTGAAACTTAATCATCAATGTGATATTATTTGGAGGTGGGGCCTTTGGGAGGTGATTAGGTCATGAGAATGGAGCTCTCATGAATGGGGTAATATCCTTCTAAAAGAGCCCCAGAGGGCTTCCCTGGTGGTGCAGTGGTTAAAAAATCTGCCTGCCAATGCAGGGGACACGGGTTCGAGCTCTGGTCCAGGAAGATCCCACATGCCGCGGAGTAACTAAGCCTGTGCGCCACAACTACCGAGCCTGTGCTCTAGAGCCTGTGAGCCACAACTACTGAGCCCACGAGCCACAACTACTGAAGCCACGCACCTAGAGCCCGTGCTCCACAACAAGAGAAGCCACTGCAATGAGAAGCCCGTGCACCGCAACGAAGAGTAACGTCCTCTCGCCACAAATAGAGAAAGCCCACACGCAGCAACGAAGGCCCAATGCAGCCAAAAAAAAAAGGAGCCCCAGAGAGCTCCCTTGCCCCTTTTGTCATGTGGGGACACAGGGAGAAGACAGCCATCTGTGAACCAGGAAGAGGGCTCTCACCACGTATCAAATCTGCTGGCCCTGATCTGGGACTTCCTGGCCTCCAGAACTGATAAAGGAGGCTGCTACTGAGGGAAAGGAAAGGGTTTTATTTTCTCATCCAGGGCTGGGTTTTAAAAATGCTTTGTGGAGTTGGAGGTGGGGAGTCTCTCTGTGAATGCTCGTGTGTGTGTGTGTGTGTGTGTGTGTGTGTGTGTGTGTGTGTGTATGGGGTGAGGTAAAAGCAGGGTGAGGTAAGCGGTTAGGAAGATTGCTCTCTGGCTCAACTTGCAAGTACTAAAATTTAAAGGCATGAATATGTGCAGATCCTGGCTGTAAGTGATAGTTAATAGCTGCATGAGGCCAGCTATCACATGCTCATAGGATGGAAGGGACATGTTTCTTCACATTCACTATTTATCAGCTCCCTTTGCATATCACGTATTTATTACCAATCCCTGAACGAGAAAAACAACATGCAGTGTCCTGATTTTGTATTTTCCTTTTGGTTTCATACTACATGTGGTCTTACTCCTTACCCTTTCTTTGGACACAATTGATTTCTTAGGAACCACAATATTTGGAAAAGGATACACTAGAAATCCTTTTGAGTGATTCATAACTCCTCTCCTAAGTAATATAGCTGAAGGTTGAAGCCAGATAATTGTGTGGAAGTGCTTTTAAAGAGATTTTACCATTTGGGATGATCATTAGAGACAAGAAAAGTAGGGCATTCCTCTTATTGTCCCTCAGTGGTGGATTGTATTACAGGGAACTCATCATGACACACAGTGGTGGGTTTTTTGGATTGACACTAGCCTCACTTATTGGTTCCCAATTGCTGTTGTAAGCTGAATAGCCTATAGTCTTTTTGGATGTATTTGGATGTCTTTTTGGATGTATTGGGGTTTATCTGAATTTATTATTCTATTTGTTGTGCTTTGACCCACTGACATTGGTTTACAACAGATTGAAAACTTAAAGCTGACCTTCAAAAAATAATTTCTCGAGCAATAGTCCTGGAAACAAATGATGTGCTTTTCTCTAAGGTGATTTCTTGGTTCATATTTTCTTGGTAAAGGCAAACTTAAAATGTTTTGTTAGACAGAGTACACGCTTGTTAAGATGTCTGGCTGGGTAAGTGGAAAAATAATTGTTTTACAGAAGAGAATTGAAAAATCAATCTAACTTCACTGTACTATCAATCTCCTCCTATTCCATGAAAGAAAGGTCGTTTGTCTGTGCAGGTGGTCTGAGTTAGAGTCGAGTCGCTCTATTGATGACAGGTAAGATGTGGTGTTTCCCCAGAACACTGGGATCAGAATAGGCTCCTGGCTTGAGGAAAGATGAGAAAAGTACTCTACTAAGATAGCTCTTCTTATCGCTCTCTCCCCGACCAGAGTAAATGAACAGAAGAAAAGAATTAACTCAATTCAGGAAATAATTATAAAACCAAGCAATTTATTAGAGGACAAAAAAATCTTTGAAAGGTTTCATGTAGTTGAATTATTTGTCCAGAACAAGAGAAAGTTTAAGGCTGAGTAAACAATTATCTTAAAATTATTTCAGAGAGTATTTTTTATAGAGGGTGTTTTACTCATTTAATAAATAGCTCTTGGGCACTTGTGCCAAGTGTACAATGATGAGTAAGGTAAGACCCTTACTCACCAATGAGGGTAAGACCCTGCCCTTAAGGAGTTTTGCCTGGGTGAGAGCCCCTCCCACAAATCAAGTAAGTGAACAGATGATAAAGGAATCACAAATTGTGATAAGGGCTGTGAAGGAAGCATACAAAGGGCTCAGACAAAAAATTAAAAAAGAATCTACTTTAGATAGGAAAGTCTTTTCTTTCCCGTCTCAGCTTAAATATTCCCTTTAGAGGAGGCATCACATTTAGGGGAGGTGGCATTTAAGCTGAGATCTGAAAGAAAAAAAAAGGAGCTAGCCGTGCATGGCAAACAGTGGGGAGGAGGAAGAGTGTTCTAACAATTTTGTATGTGCAAAGGTCCTGAGGCAGAAAAGTGGTTGGCTTTGAGGATCCCCTGGAAGACCATTATGCTTAGGTGATGGGAAGAAAAAGAGAGCGACTCAAGGTGTGGTTGGAGAGATAGGAGAAGTCAACATCATGTAGGCTTCATAGGTCATGTTAAAGACTTTGAATTTTATTCCAAGCACCAGGAGAGTTTATTGAGGGGTTAAACTGAGGTAGTGACATGATCCCATAAACATTTTTAAATATTATAATTTTACAAATATGGAAGTGGAGAGACCAATCAGTAGGCAATTACAATACCCAGATGATGATAGCTTTATCCGCCTTGCAGAGGCAGAGAAAGAGAAAAGTGTGTGGATTTGAGAGACATCTTGGAATAGAACCCAGAGGCAGAACTTTCTATTGCATTGGACATGACAAGTACAGAAAAGGAAGGAATCAACATTTCTATTTTTGGGGGGGTGGGGCGGTGGCTGGTAGTACACTTGGCTTAACAGAGGCATACTGAGAGTGGTGAGGTGGAAAAGAGATTCGATGAGAAAATCAAGAATTTTGTTTTAGATATGTCACGTTTCCTATGTTCATGGGACCCCCAAGTGGAGAAGCCAAAAGGATGTTTTAAAGAGAAATATGGAGCCTCAGAAGAGGCCTGGGTTAATGATACCAATGTGGAAGTCAAGAGCTAATTCAAGGCTGTGGGAATGGATGCAATCAGCTATGAAGAGAATGGAGGGAGAGAAAAGAACAGGCGAGGAACCCAGCCTCCATGAACATGATAGAGGCTGGGTCAGGAGACAGAAGAATCTAAGGAGAGACGGTCGATGAAGCAGAAAGAAAACCAGCACACGGGGCATGGGAGTCATGAAGAGAGTGTTTAAAGGAGGGGAGAGCAGTCAGTTGTGCCAGTTGCTTCTCAGACATCTGAGGACAGAGTAACTAATGCCTATTGAGTTTGACAACATGAAGTTTTGGGTGATCTTGATCTAGACGTTTCCTTGGATGGTAAGGCTGGAAGACCATATGCATTAGGTTGAAGAACTACAATGCGAAAGAAGGACATGAAAGGTAACCTTCTGTCCTATGTGCTTAAGACTCAACCATGCATCCAACACTGGTGATTCAGGAATAATTTTATGACAGTCAAAATTGATTTCCTCAATTTTGAGAGAGAAAGGTAGACTCTCTCCTTCTTTGAAAGCATTTTAAAGCTCCACAGTTCTTGATATATCCAGAATGCTTAATGGTAGTCTAGCTACCAATATTTATTGTGTTATCTAAACGAGAATTTAAAATTTGTCATCAATCACTATTTTTTGAGTTTTCCTGCCTACCCAAGTCATCTAATAAACAAAAATTTAAATCTGCATTTAAATGACTATAAGCTGGTGGTCAGCATTTCTGAATATCCACAGTGAAGAAAGTATCATGTAAAGCCCCTGGCGGGGTTACAAAAGAGGCAGAGACATAATCACAAAGTTCCAAGGAATTTACAATTTCAACTCAAGCTGTGGCCCAATATTTATAGAAAACAATTAAGCAACTTTCTCTCATAATAATCTCAACAAAGTCCTGTTGTCCCCACCATGGTTTATTATGAATAAGGAAGATTTTCTGTACAGTTAACGAATTAAATATCATCTATTTCAGTATTCCAGAATGTATTTTGTAGATATACGATTATGTGTGTCTCAATAACAACTTTTTAGAAGCCGAGGAGAAAACAGAGACTCAAACCAAGATTAATCAGAAGAGTTGTTTCTGTGTAATGTTATATGCCAATTACATCTCAATTTTCTTAAAAAAAGTTGTTTCTCTCTCTCTCTTCCAGTCTAAACCCAATCTGTCCTTGTAGAACTCCAATCCCATCTCCTCACACTTTCTCAGGGTTTTCTTCTTTACAATATCCCCCAAATCTTCTGTATCTTTTACCTCTCCCTCTCTAGCAGTTTACCCCCATCATTATGTAAACTCTTAAGATTCTCATAAAAAAAGACAAATAATTTACAAGCTCCTCAAGTTTAAGAGATGCCAACTCAAATACATGTTCTCCCCTCACTCCTGGCATGCACACACACACACACACACACACACACATACACACACACACCCTTCAAAATAATGTCAGGCTTCCTTTCCCTTGTGATTCCCCCTCTCCGTGAACGACATCACCCAAGCCAGACACCTGGGATGTGTCGTTGACTCTTTAACTACCTGACCCTCACTTTTCATTCATCACTAGGTGAGGTCCTGTTGACATACCTCCTAAATATCTCTTTAGTCCAGCTACATCTTTCCAGGACTGTTATCCTAGTCTAGGGCACCATATCTGTCACCTAAATCACCTATGACCTTTTAACCGGTTTCTGGAATTCCAGTTTTGCTCTCTTTAACTGTCTACAGTGCATCCATGGTGATCTTTCTAAGTGCACATCCCTGGATTAAAAGTATTTAGTGTCTCCCCATCGCTACCCAGGTCAAATCTGAGCCTCTTATCTTTGAAGAGCCTTTCTGAACTAGATTTGTTCACTTGCCTGTCACTGTTCTTTTGCTCTGATGCTACACACACATACGCAAACACACGTACACACAGAGACATACAGTTCAGATACACATGCACATACACATGCACAGAGACATACACACCCATGCACGTGCGTGTGCGTACATACAGACACACACACACATCTTCAGAGATCATGTTCTTGCTCATCTCTAGGCTATGTGGTGCTGTCTTCTCTCCTGGGAGAATTTCTTTGTTTATGACCTCTGTCTAGCTAACTCCCACTCATGCTCAGACTTCAGCCTAAATGTCACCTGCCCTAGGAAGCCTTCCCTAAGTGCCGTAGAGTCTGGGCTCCTCTACGCTTTTCCTGTCAGAGTTCTTACTGAGCTCCATGTTGTGTGATTGATTTTGGGGCTGCTGATAGGAATAAATAAACAGTGTTGCTTATCTCAGATTTATAACTTGGCTTTCTCCACACTCTTTTTAAAATGTACTGAACAGTGAGTTTCCAAACGACTACAATGTCAATTTAAACAATTGAAATAATAAAAACTTTCCTAGTCTAAAAGTGACTAGGATAATGCTTATTTGTGTCTTGTTGATTATACTATGTTTCAACCTCTTGGAAAAGATAATTTTTCTAGCACCACCTACAACATATTAAAATGAACTTCACTTTCAGCCATTGTTTTCTTTTTCCCCTGTTTCCTTTGATTTGCCAAAAAGCTTAAACTTTCAAGAATTATTTTAGTAAGGCATTCGAATTTACCTGCTTATTATATTGAATTTATTATAGTTTTAAAATCCCCTTTGGAATGTATTCACTTAATCTTTAGTCAACATTACAAAATGCTTCTATATTACCTGTTTAGTAAAATAACCTTGTCCTACTTCTGCCAACCCCAAGGAATACAGACACTCTGCAAATAATAAACACCAGTGTGATTAATAAGCAGCATTTAAAAATCTAGCCAGAATGATTATAGAGCTTACGACCCAGGAAATGCATTCACATGCCTCTCTCTACCACTATTCCATTTTTCAAAATTAATTTTTATATTTATTAAACTAACATATGCACCTAGTTTACTGTAAGAAGGTTTATAATGAGTAATAGCTGCTTCCTGCCCCTTCCCCATATCCTTTGCTTTTGTGAATTCTGTACCCTTAAATAATAACTTTCTTTTTTTACTAGCCTTTTCAGGCTTTTCCTTTCATATTCCTAAATAACACACTTTTACTGCTATTTCTCGATTTTTCAATTAGGTGTTATCTATATTTCCCCTGTTTTTTTTTTTTTTTACTTCTTAAATTATAAACTATAACACAACTATAGAAAAGGGCATAAGACATGTATACTTAAAGAAATAATTATACATATTTAGTAGTATATAAAGTGCATCATATTTTATATAATATGTATATAATAAATAATATATATGTAATTTTATATAGTACTTGTATAATATATAATATAATGTATAACACATGTACAATATAAATAGTGCTGAGGTTGAGAAAACTGTAGTAGAGTATTTCATTGTATGGCTATACCAAAAACTCTAGCCACAGAAAATTATCATAGAAATTATCATAGATGGAGTTAGAGTTTTTCCATTTTAGGCCTAACCAAACAAAACTTCTATGAACATTCTGATATCTGTATCCTGGTCACATAAGCAGTTTCTCTACAAGTAGAAATTTTGGTCATAGGATAAGCATATCTTCAACTTTTCTAGATAGTCTGCAATTGTTTTCCCAAGTTGGGTGTTAGGTTTTTACCATAGAAAATTAAGACTTACCTTTGTTGCACCATAACCATCATACACACTTTTCTTCCCCTTTTCTTCCAGTTTATTCATATCACAATTTTATTTGTGTCACAAGACTATTTAGAACAGTCTTCAGTGTTCATATTGACAACATAAGTGAACTTATATCCAAGTCATGTACCTATTATGATTATTTTTCTCTGCAAGAAAAAAGTTTGGAGATGAATAATTATATAATTAATTTTTTTGTTTGCTTACATTCTATGTAACTATTATCTATTTATCCTGAGATGCTTTCATAGACTTATAAACTCCTGTAAATATGGTCAAACATAAAAGGCAATCTCTCTGTTCTACTTTTTCTTGGAGAGATACTTCCCCTGCTCTTCAGCTCCTAACTAGATTAATTGCATTGCAGACAGGTTAAACAGTACTTTTTCCCCCTCAGTCATCTTGGGAATAGTTTTTGAGTCTTTCCTGTGTTGGATTCACCTGTTTCCTGGATTCCTTAATTTCCTTCCTCAGTTGAGCTTAAGCACATTTTGGAAGAATAGCTTTACATTCTTCTTTCCCTCAACTTCATCTCTGAAATCCTTTAATTTTATTTTATTTCTCCCATCATATTTTCATTTTCCAGGAGCATTTTTTTTTCCATCTTTGAATGTCCCTTTTATTTATACAGCATCCAGGTTTTGCTGTTTCTTGTTTATTGCTCTGGGAAAATCAGTTACAGTTTTGTTGTATTTTTTTCTTGTGCTCTCTGCACTTTTGTTTCCTCAGTCTCTCTAGTTTTTTTTCTCTTTGTTTCAGGTTCTTTCACTTCAGTCATTTTCCTAAAATGTCTGCTGGTCTTTGCCTGCTTGTTCATATTTCAAACTGTGGCACCAAGGGGCAGACTGGAAATTCTATGTGTGTGGTGGGGCAGAAAACCCATTTCAGTGAGAACCTTCCTCACCCTCAATATTGATATCTGTAGGTATTCTTTTCCTTGAGTTGAGCTGGTTATTTCCCCAGAACAGAATCTTCAGTCTCTTGCTGGGATGTAGAAGGCTGTCGTCACTCTTCTGGTGTGTCTAGTGGGGGATAAGGGCTGAAGCTCTCACTGTCTATAAGGCGGGTCTTTGCTTAATCCTTCTGATTCCAGTAAGGGGCCTCCATCCCTTCCCACCTTCAGCTGTCCTCATTGTGTGACCAACTCCACGGATAACAGGCACAACCTCTCTGGAAGATAAGCTACATGTCTTCAGCTGACTCGGAGCAACCACATGTTGTACAGGCTGGAGATGGACACTTGAGTCTGATCTCTTAGAATTTTAATAGAATCTTTTGTTTCTCGCTTCACTTCTGTCCCTTGTCTTCAAAGACACCTGTTCTTCCAACTCCTGAGCCTCTTCTGGGCTGTGAAACAGGTCGGCTTGCCTCCCTGGCAGCCACTGTGTAGAGAAAAAGCCCAAATCTGACTCTGTTGTCCCTCATCTCTCTGGTTTCCATCTTACACAATATCGTTAACATTTCTAGTCAGCTGCTATCTCCTCTTTCATCTCTGTCTTTATGGGTTTATACCTTTAAACATTTTTTTCCTGTCATTTTAGAGGAGTTTTGGAAGGAGCATGAGGAAAAAAGCATATATTTTTAATACGCTATCTTTAACCAAATGCTTAATCCTTCTCTGTTGCTAAGGTGACATGCTATATGATATATATATATAATGTGTAATAATGAGTTAATAGGAGATGAGAAAATAGAGACATGTTATAATCATCATCTCTCTCTCTCTCTCTCTCTCTCTCTCTCTCTCTCTCTCTCACACACACACACACACACACACACACACACACACACACTGCTCCAGATGAGCTCTCCGATGTTTCTCAAATTGCCAATTTCAAAGGTTGCTTTGAACATTCTCATTTTACTCTGTTTGACAGCCTACTTCTTTGTTTTTGCATTACCTTCCCATGACTCTGGGGACACCAGGCTTCCTTGTTTCTTACAGTGTCTTCTGAATTTCTCTTCTCTGTTCACTCCTCATGCATTTGTGACTCCCATTATTTTATTCTTTTTTTCTACTTTTTCTGATTCTCCTTGAACATTTCCTCCCTTTAATTAGCATCTCTAAACCACGATACACACATTTTCGACTTGCATTCCGATAGAGCTCCTACGTTTCTCCGCGGTTGCTCCATAATGGTACCATAAGCTCATTCTACCCCAAACAGACTTCATATCATCCCCAGAATTCTTTTTTTCTCCTCCAATTCAGTTGCTACCTCTTTTTTCCCTTAATGCTGTTTATCTAAGTCAGGGGCTGGCAAATGTTTTCTGCAAAGGCCAGATAGTAAACACTTCAGGCTTTGCGGGCCGTGCAGTTTCTGTCACAATTGTGCTGCTGTAGTGAAGGGCAGCTATAGTCAACATGTAAACAAGTCAATGTGGTTGTCTTCCCAAGACTTTATTTACAAAGTTGGCCAGTAGGCTGGCTTTGGCTTGGCCTATAGTATGCTGATCCCTGATCCAGATTAATGGCCATCCAGCCAGAAACCTCATAAGAACTTTACCTTACACATCTATCTGCTTCGTGGGTTACGGTGACTGTGTCTTTCCAGATCTGCCCTTCACCATCTTCACACACTTTCCTCCCTCAGACCCTCATCTCTCTCACCTGTCAGTTGCGGTAGCTGTTTAACCCATCCCCTTACTTTCCATCTCGTAGTCATGCTACACATTGCTTCCAAAGCAGTGTCTTATGAGAACAGAATTTATCCTGTTACTTCTTGTTTAAAATACTCAGTGTTCTTCAGATCTCTACACTGCAGGGCTTCCCCAACTTTAGATGTATAAGAGCTACTTGAAGTCTTTGTTAAAGACTTCTGGGTCCCACTCCAGAGGTTCTGATGCTATGAATCAGAGTTGAAGGTCAGGAATCCGCATCTTAAACAAACATCCAGAGGAGTCTGCAGCATGCAGTCCTCAGACACTTGAGAAACACTGGCCATGGAAAAGGGCAAACCCTTCTGTGTGGAACACAGGCCCTGTGACCTCTCCAGCCCCACCTCTCACAGCCCCTCCTTTAACGTGTTGTGGGTCAGCCCTTTTCCTGAACTGGCCGTGCTGGTTCACCCCTTCGGTTTCCCTATTAGATGGTCATTTTGCCAGTAATGTCAGTAACTCCCGGTCTGCTGGGAAAACTTCCTTTAAAGCTCAATTCAAAACTTCCTTTAAGGGGCTTCCCTGGTGGCGCAGTGGTTGAGAGTCCGCTTGCCGATGGTAGGGGACGCAGGTTCGCGCCCCGGTCGGAGAGAGTCCCACGTGCCGCGGAGCGGCTGGGCCCGTGAGCCATGGCCGCTGAGCTTGCGCGTCCGGAGCCTGCGCTCCGCAATGGGAGAGGCCACAACAGTGAGAGGCCCGCGTACCCAAAACAAAACAAAACAAAAAAAACTTCCTTTAAGGTCCAATCCCTCTGATGAGTTTCCCTGAACTCTTGATTCTTACTGTAGGTATCTATATTCTAGTAACTATAACAAATTAATTGCTTTGTCTCTTGTGATTGTGAGTTGCTGGAGGGCAGGAACTATGTCTTCTGCATTTGAGTATACCTACGTTTTAGAGGGGACAATAAAATTATATAGTAAGTACGCTAAAAATTTGTTGATTCCATGTAAGAATTAGGTTGGGAATATTAATATCTATATTTTATAGATAATTCAAGTGGAACTCTAAGATATTAACTGACTTGTTTGAGGTCAACCATATTGATGAAACAATCAAGGATATCATATTGTTTTTTGACTTTTATGCTTTTTCCATTACACGTGCTGCCTTCCTACCATGATGGAGTTATTCCCTGCGCTTAAGCGAGCCTTGAATCTTGAAAGTGTTCAGTGAGATTTTCTGATTTGGGTATACACATTCGATCAGTTGATTATTATTATTATTTTTTTTTTTTTTTTTTTTGCAGTACGCGGGCCTCTCACTGTTGTGGCCCCTCCCGTTGCGGAGCACAGGCTCCAGACGCGCAGGCTCAGCGGCCATGGCTCACGGACCCAGCCGCTCCGCAGCATGTGGGATCTTCCCGGAACGGGGCACGAACCCGTGTCCCCTGCATCGGCAGTCGGACTCTTAACCACTGCGCCACCAGGGAAGCCCAGTTGATGATTTAACGTTGTCACTTCTGAGGCTGACTAACGACTGAAAGCAAGTCAGTCCAGCCAGATACATTGTTCTTCACAAGCTTGGCCTCTGCACTCTTTGGATTTCGGGACATTTCCATCTTAGAGCTGCCACATCTTTTGGTTTTCTTCCAAGAATCTAATTTGTATTTACTCTGCCTATATTTACTATAATGAATTATGTGGGCATTATTATTATTATTGTAACTTGACAACTAACAGTTCAAGAGAAGGTAGGCTCTTTTGGGTGACTCCTGAGAGAGGGTTCTGCCTGGATTTTGCTCTCTTGTACTTCTCATATAGCTCCTGAATTCACAACACCTATATCTCAAAATACCCAGCTCAGATGAGGCAGCTGAAATCCAGCAAATGTGAGCGATGACTCATAGAAACCTCTGAAACACTAGGCTGAGTTTAAGATAAAGATATGGGAAAAGAGTAAATGCTAATTCTAGATGATTTTTGTCAGGGAAAGAAAGGGATTATGTGCTAAGAGATACAGACACGTGAACCTCAATAGCAGTCAGTACACAGTTATTTAGTGGTCACTTCATTTTGCCTTGTATTAAATTTTGTTATATTTCTATCTCCTGTCAAGTAGGAACCTTTCATCTTATTAATTTCATCCCATCTTGCACTCAGAGCTTATGAACTGAAATGAGTGATTCCAAAATCTCATTTCAACCTCTCAACTTTCACCTATGGTACAATAATGATTAAACAATGAAATGCTCCAAAGGCAGGAAACCAGAGATGGAAAGACACAAGGTGCCATTGGAAACAATCAATCAGATAATCAACCTCAGAAAACTGAATGTGTATATATCTGGTTACTCACCACAATAAAACATAACAGAAATTTGGCATTTTAATGTAACAGCTTTCATATTTCCTTGATAATTGTGTGTTTAACATAAATAATGTCCATTTGTAACATTTATATTTCCTTTAAACACTTACTAATAAATTAGTATTAGTTATTGCCTGCACAGTGAAAAACGAGCTGGTCTTTTTTTAAAGCAATTTAAATTTTTATTGATTTTGTTTACATAACATAGAATTAGCAACTACAGTAGTTGCCACTTTAAGTGACCTCAGAAAAACAAAATATATAATTATTTTACATGGTTATATTACAATTTTATAAAGTTAGCTACAGCATACCCATGCTTTGTTATAAACCGTATTCCTTTGGCCATATGTTGTAAGCTGTCAATACTAACACGCACCCATATTAGCAAATATAAAGGAGAAAACAGTCTAAAATCGCTTATAAATCTTTTAAGTTTTACATCCATGTTAACATTATTTTTGTCCATTGTTATATTATACAGTCCTTAATACTAGAAAATACGTTTTAAAGTTAAACAGTAGCACCTTTTCCCATATTGATTTTATTTATGCTAAGAAATCATGCTTGTTTCTTACCAACCTTTGTCAGTATGTTAAAATTTTGAATCAAACATTTTTAGAAAAGCTACTGAACACAATTTCATTATAAATAATGCATGTATATACTATTTGTGTGCAGTTTAAAATTTGGCAAGATGATCACAGACCACAACTCTGACAGGGAGAAGGAAAGGGCATTATGATGCAGATGAGAAACAAAATGAATGGTAATAAAATGAGCTCAAATTTAAATAGGAATAAAAAATATATTAACAAACTGAAAACAGTAGTAACCCAAAGTTAATTTAAAATCCAAAGTTTGAAATGTCTTTCGTGATGACAAGCATCTGAAAAAGTGATTGGGAAGAAATTAATAAATAAGCCTGGGATTTGTAAATAGATTCCATGTGGCATGTGAATTAATTACTGTCCTTTCATTCTGGTCCCATTATTGGGGTTTTGGTAGCATCACGTTAGACGCTGGCAGAAAACAACATTGCTCGCTTATTCTCAACATGTGGCTGTGGCCCTGGGTTACCAAAAAAAAAAAAAAAAACCACACACATACAAAAAAAACAAAAAACAAGGGTAGAAACTCTGTTATATTTTAAGACAGAGTTAAAGCTCTTGGGCCCAATTTGTTCCTGAAGCCACTGTGAGAACATTGCACTGTTTTGCTGGAACAGAATCAGGACCTTTTGCATTGATATGACGGGCAGTGACGAACATCAGGCTAAGAAAGGGAATCTGTCCCCGTGGGTTTCCTCCCGCCCCATCTCATTTCCTCTGTCTTCCGTTTTCTCTTGTACATACTTTCACACACAGCTCATCCAAGTTAACCTGAGGCACTTTGCTGGGAAGATGAAAGAATTAGGCAAGAATGCACAAAGTAAGAGGTTCTTAACAGTCTCAAAAAGCAGTTTTGCCTGTAAGTGATAGGAAAGCACCACATCCAGAATTCTTTTCTATTAGTTATTTACACAAATAATATAAAAATTAGTAATAAGCTTTACAGGTAGCTGTTACATTGACTCTAATATTAATCTATGATCTTAAAAATAGTGTTTTAACTATCGTATGATACATTGCCAGAGACGAACTTAACTGCAGCAGGGGTGAGAGAAGATGCTGCTTTCTCCTTTGCCATGTGGACACTGCTCCAGGCAACTCACATTCTGTCCATTATGGGGTTCCTGGCATCTCTCCATTGTAAAGGTATGAACACTGGGGCCTGCCCTTCCTTTGATCATCTACACGTTGTGTATTGTAGCTAAGTATTTACAGATGACAAAACTAAACAAATAGCATTTAAACTACAATAGTGAAAGAAGAAGAATGTTTTAATAATCCTCAAAAAAACTGTAGGTAGTATTTTCTTTGCAGAGTGCACGAATAGGAGATTTCAAAGCAGTGTTTTGGGATGACATTCCAAACCTCCTCTCTCTGTCCCTTTGTGACATTTGATCTTATCTGAATGTAAAGTTAATATTTTCAAAAACCTCAATCTCTCTGATACTCCCTCCTGATCATTTAAATATGTCTCTAACATCAAAAAAATACAGCTGAACTGCTTTCATATTTTGCCTCCAATTACAGTCCAACCAATGGTGTGAGACTATTAATAGAAAAGGTCCTTTAAAAGATTTTTAACATTTTAAATTGAGTAATTTAAATTTCATTTAAAAATTCTGTTTCGCAGCAACACATTTATCCTTTGCATCCGATTCACCTTAATATAAAAAATAAACATCTTTAATAGGAATTCTGAGTGAGCGCAATTTAAACGTAAGTGGTGTATGAACATACCAGAAGTTCGGAAGAGCCACACTGAAGTGCTGACTGTAAAGGATTAAGTGCTTTCAGAATGAGGCTTTCTTAATTCTCATCGCTTTTCTTCTCATGCCGTAAACAGCTCATAAAATGTCATGAGTAACTCTGAGTGTTAAGAAAACAATCACTCTTACATTTTTACATCGTTTTGTGCAAACACACAGTTGTTTTGTTTTGTTTGGCGGATGCCTCATTGTTTTAATGATTTCTGTCCAAAATAAAGAAAATGAATATTCCTTCTTTCAAGATGAGCTGTATTTATTACTGGAACGGAAGTTGTCATATCCGTGATCATTAGCTTTGAACTTTAAGCACGACTGCTTTTCCTCCAAGGACTGCTTTTCTTCAAATGACTGGCACCAGCAGCATAAGCATGACTGTACAAAACAAAGTAACTCGTTATAAGTTTACATCAGTTACACTATCACAACCCTTCCTACTCTCCAGAATTCTGGCTTTCTTTGCATGATATGCAATTCTGCCAATTTCTCTCCATGCCCTCTTATTTTCCCCTTAAAAACATATAACTACATAAGTAGTATATGATAATTCTTTTAAACTAGAAAATACAGAGAAGAAAAAATGTACATAATTAAACTTCCTCATCTTTTAATTCAAATTGAAAGAGAAAGCCACTCTTAATTCTTGATACTTACTCTTGATTACTTGAGAAATACTTTTAATATTTGATAAATACATAACTCAAGACTTTTTCCTATGCAAATGGAAATATTACCACACACATATCTACAACGTGACTGTATATGTGCATGTTTGTGGAAGTGTGTGTATAATTATGTTAATAAAACTGGACTATACATACTACTCCATGGCCTTGACAGTGACGTAAACATCTTTCCATGTCAATAAACTTAATATTACATCACCATTGTTTTCAGCCACGTGTTTAATCTCATGTGACTTTTCAATACTGTTACACAATAAGGTTGTAAAGTAAATGTGTCTCAGTTTTAGTCATCCAGATTTTTTTCTTGGATTTTTAAAAATCCTGTTAATTCTGTTTGTTTTCTGAGAATTTATATGTATAAGAAAATGTGAGTTCCATTGCTTTCTGTTCTGTAAAATGAGGGACATGATCTGGGGACGTTCTCTTCTAGCTCTAAAATCTATGAGTTTATGAGTAAGCAAAGAATTTTATAGACTGCCTTTGATCTTACAAGGAAGCTAAGTTCTCGGTTTTCCAATAATGAACTTCCAGTGGAACCAAGCAGAACCAAGGCACCACGCCCTCCAGTACAAAACCCAGCAGTTAATAATTAGGACAATAGAGCCACAGACTCAGTGTCTGATGCACATTCCCCAGTTGTTGTACAGGTACGGTAACTGCCACCAGAGGGAAAAAGCTAACTCCATGATGACCAGACTGTAACCATGACATAAACTGCATCATCCTGAGCAGTACTGAATCTGCGGCCAGCACAGGTCCAAGAACGAGCCTCAAGAGAATGGGATTAACATTATTGCTCATAATAATCTGTATCTTGGTGGGCGGTAGAATAATTGTAGCTTGCTCTGCCCGTATATGTAAGCACGCAACTACAATAAAATTGTCAGCAAAGAGATGTTACAGACCCATGTTGACATCTTCCACTCTGAGAATATGGCGTCCCATGTCAGCATGAAGAAGTTACAGAAGATAGACCTTTGCCTCTAATCCCATAGAAATGGAATGGTGTTTGACATTGGGGAACTGAAAGCAGCTCTTTTGCCCCTTTCCTGTTTGCCCATTTCTGTTCCCCTGTAACCTCGAAAGAACCTAATTATAGGAATGTGATCACTAAGCAATTGAAACTAATTCCTGACTTATGCTCTCCTTAATGCACACCATGCCTTGTCTAACCTGTCGATTCTCTTCCTAGATAAAAACAAGACTAGCTGTCTACCCACAGTAGCCCCCCCTAAGCAATCCTGCATGCAGACCACTCGGGCAAGATAACATCTGAAGAGAGAGCCAGCCAGTCTGTCCGCAGGGGAGAGGCAGAACCCAACCTCCTGCCTTGATGATTCATTGAGATTCTTCCCCCTCCATTTTTCCCTTTAAAAACTCATGGCTGAGCAGAATCTTTGGTGTTGGTCTCTGGACACGAGTCCACCATCTCCCCAGACTGCTGGCTTTTCTGATTAAAGCACCTTTCTTTTCTACTGACACTTGCCTCTCAAATTATTGGCACATGAGTGGTGAGCAGCTGAATCTGGGTTCTGTTACACCAGGGACAAGTGAATCATTCCCACATAAGGGAAGGGAATATTTTATTTATGCTAGATTGTTGAAGGAGTGAATGAATGGATGGATAGATGTTACACACAAATGCAAGCAGGCAAATGAGGAATAATTTCACATATTCCACATCAAGGAGCACTTCTCTGCTATAGAATGAAGGCAGAAAAGTGGAGGTAAAACCTGAATTAAACTGCTTTGTTTGACTCGTTATTGTCACCTCTGCATGAAGAAGAAACTAACTTAGTTATAATCTACAGTGTGCTGCATAGTCCAAAATCTTCCAAAAATGGGAACAGTGCCTTTAATCATGTGTAGTTCTTATTTTATCATGTGATATTTGTCAGACATCAATGCATGCAATTTTTATTCATTTTCTGTGTAACTCTATGAGTAAAATTGATTGGTTGAGGCAGTAGGGAATGGTTGACTGGGATTTGTAGGCAGAAATCAATTATAGTGATTTATGAGCAAAATTCACATTTAAAAAGAAACGTCTAGGGCTTCCCTGGTGGCGCAGTGGTTAAGAATCCGCCTGTCAAGGCCGGGGACACAGGTTCGAGCCCTGGTCCAGGAAGATCCCACATGCCGCAGAGCAACTAAGCCCGTGCACCACAACTACTGAGCCTGTGCTCTAGAGGCCCCGAGCCACAACTACTGAAGCCCGTGTGCCTAGCGCCGGTGCTCCGCAACAAGAGAAGCCACTACAATGAGAAGCTCGCGCACCGCAACGAAGAGCAGTCCCCGCTCACCGCAACTACAGAAAGCCCATGCGCAGCAACGAAGACCCAACGCAGCCAAAAATAAAATAAATAAATAAATAAATAAGAAAGAAATGTCTATCATGTAATACTAGGGGAAACTGCAAAACAATTGACTAGATCTCTTTGGATAGAAATATTAATAGTTTGGAAGGGTTATATTTGATGCCAGATTAAAAAGGGCTTTTGATTTTCAAATACTCTCTTACCTTAAAGCAGTTTTTGAATCTTTTGCTCACCAAATACAGAGCTATTGGGTTAATACAGGAATTCAGGGAGGCCATGTTGATGCCAATGTAGTCCAATACCAACAAAAAGCTGCAAAAAATAATACAAGACATGTCTGTAAAAAAATATGCTGCTATGAACATACATTCTTTACAGATTTTTGTGTTTCTGTGAACAAAAAAATTAGCCATTTACAATGGTTTTGACTTTATCACTAGTCTTTGCCAATTATGATCTCTCTCTCTCATTCTCTGTCCCTGTCATCGCCTCACCCCCCATGCCCAATTCTCTCATTTAAAATGAAATCTCAGGACTTCCCTGGTGGTGCAGTGGTTAAGAATCCACCTGTCAAGGCAGGGGACACAGGGTTGAGCCCTGGTCCGGGAAGATCCCATATACCGCAGAGCAGCTAAGCCCATGCACCACAACTACTGAGCCTGTGCACCTAGAGCCTGTGCTCTGCAACAAGAAAAGCCACCGCAATGAGAAGCCCGTGCACTGCAACAAAGAGTAGCCCCCGCTCGCCGCAACTAGAGAAAGCCCGCGTGCAGCAATGAAGATCCAACGCAGCCAAAAATTAATTAATTAATTAATTAATAATAATTTTTAAAAACGAAATCTCTTTTGGAAGTGCTGAGGCTGGATGAAAAGAAAGGATTTACAAAGTGCAAAGGAGAATCAGACCTAACGCTTTCAATTGTGCCACTCACTCATTTGGACAACCCTGGCTCTGCATTCCCAGTGCTCTCCTAAGTCCCTTTGCTTCTCCCTTGGAAATAGGAGTAAAGGTAAAAAGATGGCCATCTTATTTGCTCCCTAAGGATTAGAAAAATGGTACTCTCTCTCTTGCCAATGAAAGGAATCAACGGACAAACTTCTGAATGGCATTTATTTACACAATTATTTCTATTTTACCTTCCTTACCTCAATAGTTCACATCTATTGGGATCATTCCGATCATAAAGAGTGAGCTTCAAAATCCTGCTGAGGTGAAGAGGAAGCCAACACAGGGCAAAGACAAGGACCAGGCAAAATACTGTTTTGGCCACTTCCCGTCTCTGAAATAAAACCACAGTCAGACACTGAATAGATGCCTCATTATAATCACAGCGTTCTCGCTTTCCAAACAAAATATTTAATATCGTTTACGAAAAATCAGTGGCATTTGTAAAAATTCAGGACACTGAGCTTTAAACTGAATAGCTAATGTGAATTAGACAGAAAATGATTAGAGATTCATCTTTAAAAGGTAATGGCTCTTTTTACATCTTTTTAGACTATGTAGAATATCTCCAGATAGATAATATAAAAAATATTCTTTGTGTATTAAAAAATACCAGCACAAGAAAAAGGAAGTATGCTGTGGTGTATGATAATTTTAGTTTCTTATCACCATGATAATTTTCATATTCATAATCAGGATTGTAATCATGAGTCAGCAAATATTTCTATTTTCTTACCTGCTTTAAGTGATCATTTAAAGCAATTTGCATGCCACTCTTCTTTCTCAACATTTCACAGGTCATCAGGGTATAAAACAATGCAGTGATGGCCAATGGCAAGCAGAAATAGAAACTAAATAGCCACCAATCTTTAGCTGTCTTGTAAAACTATGGGGAAGAGAGAATGTTATACTTAATAGTCCTCTGTAAGAAAATCTTACATATCAAACGTTAAATTAAAAAATACTCATCAGGGAGAAATTATCTTCTAAAGTCGATCCATTTTATAAATACTATGTAGAATCTTACAGGCCACGTCTGCTGAACAAATAATTAAATCAAATGAAACAAACTTTTCCTAAAAAGCATTTCAAATCTCTAAGGAAGTGTGCTATCATTACACATAAAAATGTAAGTAATTGGGCAAAATTTTAAATATTTGGTAATTCAAATGTTTTTGTCTTCACATATGCAAGTTATCCTTAAGGAATTCTTTGTGTGAAATACCACATCTGAATGAGTAAAGATATCCTAGTGTTTATGGGAGTTTTTCACTTTTTAACAAGTTTGTTTATGGGAAAAGCAGGTAGGAAGAGGTCTATATTAATCATTTACCTAATGGATGTATACATCTAACCTATCAACTAAAAATCAAAGCTGCTTGTAGCATGCTTTTTCTCTTATTTTTTTCTGCTTTTTTTTCTTTTTTCTTAAAATTGTTGTTCCAGATATGTCTGTGTTGGAGTAGAATTTACGTAATCTGTGCAGTACTTTTCTCATTTTAACTAATAAGAAACAAGAGGGCTTCCCTGGTGGCACAGTGGTTGAGAGTCCGCCTGATGCAGGGGACATGGGTTCATGCCCCAGTCCGGGAAGATCCCACATGCCGCGAAGCGGCTGGGCCCGTGAGCCATGGCCACTGAGCCTGCGCGTCCGAAGCCTGCGCTCCGCAATAGGAGAGGCCACAACAGTGAGAGGCCCGTGTACCGCAAAAAAAAAAACAAAAACAAAAAAAACAAGAAAACAGCAGTCTCATTCTCAATTTCACATTAATGCCCCTCTTTATTCTTTTGTTTACCATGATCTATACATATATTCATAAAGCTTTATCTCGTCTTAGGTGTAAAATAGAAAATAATCATTGGTGACATTTGGACCAGCCCCCTTTGCATTAACTCCTCTTAACCCATTCTGTTGGGAAGAGCCTTTTACACTTAGGATCTATCTTCTGATGACCAGTATTACCATTCTTTTCCTATTTCCTGATTAAAAGCTCTTGAATAAATGGCCAAGATGAAGTTCTTTGCAACGGCAGCTTTCCCTTTAGAGAGAGGACAAGCTTGTTATTCATACCAAGCTTCACGGATTCACATGGATCCTGATCAATCCATCCATACCAGGGCGACTTCTACTTGATCGTTCCCTGAGCCACACACTCGCTCTGATGACTGCTGTGCTGCTTCATACAGAATATGTAGTAGCTGCCAGTCCTTATGGGAATTTGAGTAGAAAAGCTATAAATTCAAATCGCTTCTCTCATGTAAACTTGGTTTATCTGTATTCCTGAGCACCAGGGGATTCTTGGAGAAGTAGTGACCCAGCTTCTTGCAGCCTGAGTCATTAGTCACCGTTAACCCCACAGCCCTAGGACCTACACTCTTAATTCATGCCAAGGACAGTCATACATCAGTAGCTTCCCAAGAAGAGGAGATCAGGGGAAAAACAGCTAAATATTTATAAGTCAACAACAGAAAGGGGGACAAAAGAGTAAAATTTACCTGCATGAAAGCTGTTTTCTGAGTGGGATGGAGCAAACAGATTCTCAGATAACTTCCTTTGTAGTCAGTGGTAATCATATCAAAACCCACGGCTTCAGGGACAGCCAGGACCACGGAGACCACCCAAATTAAAACAATTTCTACTGCTGTCCATTTTGGAACCCCGATTCCTTTAATTCGACTCCAAGAAGCAACAGCTCGATATCTGAAGAGTAAAACATAATCATTTGCCAAGCTGGCAGAACCTAGTTTTATTGAATTAAACAGTTTATCTTCTAAGTAGCATAGCAATCACTAGGATAGCAGTCAGGATATACCTGGCTTAGATATATGCTCTTACCTGTCAATACTTAGAGCACATAGACTCAGCACAGTGATTCCCACAGAGGCCTTCTGTATGAAAGGCACCAGCTTACACATCTCAACTCCAAAGGGCCAGTCCTCGGCAAGTAGCTGCGTTGAGGAGACACGAAGCTCTGTTAGGGAGATTTTCACAGGGCGCCCTCTGAACTGTATGTATCACTTAGTGGAGACAAATGAACATGTAGAGTTAAAATAACAAATTCCAGTTCTTATTCTTTTTCTCATAGACTACTCCTCTGAAAAGCACTTGTGTTTGATATCTGGAACAAGAAAGTGGATTGGGAATAATGAAAGGGCAGCCAGTTCAGGAGAATTAGCTATACACAGACAGTAGCTTAGGGTCAAGGTCTCCTCCACTGCAGGGCCAACTGGGGCCAGTTGCTTAAGTTCCCCTTATAAGATTGGGCCTGCAGTGCTGAAAATGCCTCTCATACTGTTATAGAGTCTCAAATACTCAGCTGGTGGCCAAATCAAAATAAGGTTAACTAAAAATAGGTGACATGGGACTTCCCTGGTGGTCCAGTGGTTATGACTCCACGCTTCCAATGTAGGGTTCCATCCCTGGTCGGGGAACTAAGATCTCACATGCCATGTGGCATGGCCAAAAAAAAACCAACAAAAAAAGACAAATGTTTCTTAACCAGAGAGACTAGACGACTCCTATGGAGAACAGTTTGCGTGTTCGTGTACTTATTCTTCACTCTAGTCAACTTGACTGGTCTGTAACTCGGCACACAGCTCCTTGAATCCAGCAGGCACACTCCTTCCTTAGGGCTTCACTTGAGGCTCTTCCTTATCCTGGAAGGCTTTCCTCCCACAGATCCACTTGGATAACTCCTTGACCTCCTTCAGGTCTTACTCAAATCTCATCTTTTCAACATGACCTACCCTGACCACACTATTAAGTATAGGAACTGGTCAGGCCTCCCCATCTCCCTCATCCTACCCCACTGCCCGTTTCATCCAGAGCACTTATCAACTCCTATTGTATATATTATACCATACTTGTTTGTTTGGTTAAGTTTTTGCTGTCTGGAACCCCTAGCCCATCAAACAGAAAAGAACTGCAATTGCCTAGTACAGCTCCTGACACACAACAGATGCTTAAATATTCAGCCCCCTAAAATATATAGGCAGTGGCTATCCAGCGAGCAAAAGACCTAGTTCTTGGTACTGTACATATATTTCCGTTTATCTGACTTCAGACTGTGCAACCATCTATTGTTAAACTCAGTGATTTTCTTTTTTAGGACAACTGGGTGTGCCCCACCCTGGTAAATGAATCACTTTAGGTAAACATCTGGGTCGAATGTTCATGAGGTTTTGAAAATAAAGAAAAGTATTTCAAATCTACGTGTCTGTGTGTGCGTTTTAATGTTTTAAAAAATAACCTTCCAAAAGTGAAAACTATTTTGAAACACAATTGAGTCTTTCCGCTCTTTCACTCGTGAAGGTTCTTTGTGGAGTTTGTCATGCTGGGTGATTGTTCTGTAACTAGAGTGGCACCCAAAGCTGAAATGTGTGTTTCAGTACGAATATGACTCGGAGCTCCAACATGGAACCAATTTCATTTCTAAGGTAGACATGAAAAGTTACACCGACATGTAGAACAAATGTTGGCATACTTACAGCCAATATGCTTTTTCTAGGGTCTGAAAGCCTGCAAGGCCAGGCAGGCAACACAAGAGTGGAGGAAGCCAGGTGTAAGAAAGTCATTGGTGTCAGGAATAATAGGGAACAGAGGGGTCTGGGGTAAATCCTGTCTAAATGGAGCTGCTGCTAATAAACTTGATGTGATTTTTGCCAAGAGATCCCCAATACAAAAGTATCTTGATTTTTAGCCCCAAATTGGAATTTTTATATGAAATCTCACAATTTATAAAAATTGTCAACTAATTCATATTTAAAAAAAAAACCACTGTCAGATAACATTGTATTAACAAAATATTTTTATGTGTCAGACCGGCCTCTAACTTGTGACCTCTGGATTAATGAGCTGACTTATAACTCTGCGTGTTCATTCATTCATTCAACAAATATTTATTGAGTACCCACTATGTGCCATACACCATTTGGAGTACAGAGTGCCTATCAGTGAACAAGGCAAACTCCCTGCTCTCATGGAGCTTACAGTCTAGTGATGGAGGCAAACACAAAACACATAAATACTTAATATGGTGTCACACAGGCGGTGTCACCATATTGAAAGATTATGGTGGAATTTAGGGAGCTTTCTTGATAGGCTTCTCAGCAAGGTCTCTCTGAAGAGGCAACCTGCAGTAGGGACCTGACTAAAAAATGTAAGCCATGCAAAGAGCATTCTAGGCAGAAGAAAGAGCAAATGCAAAGGCCCTGAGGTCAAAAGAAGCTTAGTTAGAGGAAGGGACAGCAAGAAGGCTCTCAAGGCTGGGGTCGAGTGGTCCAGGCCAAGTGTCTAGGAGATGTAGTTGCACAGGGAGGAGTCTGAATGGTTTTTTTTGTTTTTGTTTTTATTTTAGGAAATCCACTGCAAGATTTTGAACAGGGAAATGGAAAATGGCATCATCTTATTTATGTTTTTTAAAACATCACTCTGGGGACTTCCCTGGTGGTCCAGGGAATCAGCCTTCCAATGCAGAGGACGCAGGTTCAATCCCTGGTCAGGGGGCTAAGATCCCACGTGCCATGGGGCAACTAAGCCCGGCATCTACAGAGCTTGTGTGCTTTGGAGCCTGCATACCACAACTAGAGAAGCCACCGTGCCGCAACTAAGACCTGTGCAGCCAAATAAACAAATTAATTAATTAATTAAAAAATATAAAAAGATCACTCTGGAAGCTCAATGTAGACTAGAATGTAGAGTCAAGAAAGGAAGCTTTGATGAGAGATTGTGGGCTGAAACTTGCGGTGCCGTGGGGCTGAAAAGAATGGGTTATATAGACTGGATATGTATTGAAAGCAGAGCTAGCAGGACTTGTTGATGGGTTGGATATAAGATATGAGGACTCAGGAAACTCAAGGAGGTTGATCATGTGAATGGTGGAGACATTGGCTGAAATGGGAAAGAGCCAGGGTCCTGCAAGTCTGAACCAGCTATGAACTCAAGATGCTTTAAAAGACTTGCCAATTACCCTTGGAAACGTAATAAAAAGATTCCAAACAGTTAAAAGAACCCTGCCAGACCTAGTTTGGTACAAACTATCCAGGTAATATTCTGTCTAATCATTCTGATTGCCTTTATATGTATTGGGGTGGGGGGTAGGAAGCAAAACTAACACATATATGGTACTTACAAGGGACTAGGCACTATTCTAAGCCCTTTACACATGGTATATCATTGAGTTCCCAAAGCAATCCTATGAGGTAGTGTTACTATTACCCCCATTTTATAGGTAAAAAAACTTAGAGGCACTTAAAAGTTTATTAACTTGCTTTGTTGATTTTAAATATGCCCACAAATTCTTTGATACTCCTCCCTTCAAAAGGTGAAGCCTCATTTTCCTGCCCTTGAACACGGGTTGGACCTAATGATTTGCTTTTAGTGAATAGAACGTGGTGGGTGTGATGATGTGTGACATCTGAGACTAGTTCATAGAAGGCATTATGGCTTCCTCGTTGCTCTCTCTTGGATCATTCATTCTGGGGGAGCTGCCGTGTCAGGAGAAGACTCAAGCACCCCTATGAAGACTCCAACAGGTGACAAGGAACTGAGGCCACCTAAAAACGGCTGGCACTAATTTGCCAAGTGTGTGAATGAAAAGATCCTCCAGCCTCAGGCAAACCTTCTGATGACTGCTGCCCTCCAACATCTTGACCCTCATGAGACACCCTGAGCCAGAACCACCAGCTAAGCAGCTCCTGAATTCCTGACCCACAGAGAGAGTGTCAGGTAATAAATGCTATTCTTCAAGTTGCTAAGTTTGGGGGTAATTCGCTTCTCGGCATTAGATAACTAACATATTTGTCCTTGGTCACTCACTTAAGTAAGTAATAGATCCACATTTGAACCCACGTGGTCTGATTCTAGAATCTATAATGTTTTGAAGAAGCTGATCTTAGATGAAAAGTGTTTAGAATTAAATCAATATTAGTATTTTAAAGCCCATAACTATGTGTCAAACAACGGTAAAGTATCTAGATGTAGAGTAAAACTTTCTTCTAACCCCCCTGCTATTTTATTCATCTACTTTCCAAAAATTCAGATAGTGTCAAGTGTTTTCTTGTCTTCAATGATTTCCAAATATGCAAATATTAGTATCACATAGGTACAGCCATCAGATGACTCAAGATGAATGAGTGTCCGGTCACTGAAGGGAGAGAAGCCTGGCCAATGAAAATGAGCTCTGCACTGAATCCAGGCCCTGTTTTGAGGTTACTATTGTTTTTGGCTCAGCCTAGAAATTGGATGATTGCTCTTCATACCAGTGGGAGGCCTGCAGCCCAACCTCTGACCCAAGTTATCACAGAGGACAGGGAAACACAAACTGAAAATTGTAGCAATTCTCTTCAAGCTCAACACAGAGATAGTCAGAAACCTAATCACAGCTGAGAGATTACGGTTTTCTAATCTACCCTTCTGAAGGGAAAGAGACTGAAAAAAACCTCTTCATCATTTCAGCTCAGACCTGAATGCTGCCAGTCCTGAGAGGCCACAGAAGGTGGGGGGACGGAGTGCCCACTTCTATTATTTTGTAGTCAGTCAGAAGGATGACTTTGGCAACCTCTGCTTCTCTGATCAGAAGGCTTTGTGGGGACACCAAGAAGCCTGACACCCTGTGACAGAGACCACACCCACTGCTGATGCTCACCTCTGTCTGAATGGCCTCCAGCCTCAATGCCTTGGCAATTTAGGGCTTGGAGCTTATTTAAAATGCAAAAGATGTCAACCTCTTGTTTAATAATAAACAAAGCCCTGGGTAGGGGAAAAGCTGTGAACTTAAAAAAAAAAAAATCACTCTCAACCAAGATGCCATCTTTAAAATTTGGTGAAAGAATGTTCTTAGAGATTTTTATAATTCCTGGGAATTAACTATTTCACTGTTTCTTGACAAAAATAATGACATCCAACATCTATAATTTGAAGTCCGACAATACAGCTTTCTTCTTGGTAGAGCAAATTGATTCTCCTTTATTGCAAGAGGAGGCAACTCTAACTTTAAACCCAACAATAATACATTCTTATTCCTTATTTGCAGTTTTCCCCGTTCAATTAGATAATTTAAGGGCACGATCTGAATACTGAAGACAAATCATGCACGTAATCAAATCTCTCTGATCGCAAAAAGAATGTTAGAGGTCCATATTGTTTCTAGGTCCCTGCCACGTGAATTAAATTTTTAGGTCCTGTTTAAAACTAAGTTTGAATATATATTACCTACCATTTATCAAATGTGAGCCAGTCAGAAAATACTCCCATAACTGACATTGGTTTTCACATGGTGATGGCTCATCCAAGGAAGAGCTTTTGTTAGTGTTGGTCCTAGGAGCAATGTGGTGTCCATTTGACAAATGGTAGCCTGTCCTCATGCTGGCCCCTTTCGCCTAAGGCTTCTACTGCTTCCCTAGCACATTTCTTTTGTATGAGTAAAGTAAACACAAATAAATAAATAAACACTAGATTGAAAAAAGACTTGGTCATACTGACTACAAGGTTTCTACACGAGGATGGCCATGATTTCATAACTTTATGTTGAAACAGCTGTTTGAGAAAGGAAAAAGTCAACAGAATCCAAAAAATTCTTTTATATCATATTTAAAAATTATTTTTATATTAAATATATATTATATAATTTTTAAAAAACTTCTAAAAGGATAAATAACATGAACAGAAAATAAATATCCTTTCTGTAAAAGTATGATTAAGTGAGTCCTACAAAATCTCTCCAACTGGGGGATTTATATTTTTCAATTCTTTTTGTAATTAAAAATTACATTCTAGAGAAATTAAATGGAGAAAATCCTATTAATACACACCACTCTTAATGCCCAAAGGCATCTAGCCCCGTAGAGTTAGGAAATGCCAAAGTTAACCATCTTGCACTAACAAATGTTCAATAGCCTCATTAACCATATATACCATTTTCCTTTCCTATTTTTTTTTAAATTAACAGTATACACTGAGCTTTAACTGTTTCTTTGTTTCAGAATATTCTACAACATTTTTAGTGCCTAGCACAGTGCCTGGCACACAGTGACTGCTCATTAAATGTTGTTGAACAACAGTGAATGAATGAGTTCATGGACAAATAAATGAATTTGATCATAAGGCAAAAATCTTGTGATAAAACTTTTGTCATGAACTTTTCAGTTCTCATATTTGAAACAATTTCTTTAGAGAATTGGGATGACTATGCATTTTATATATTGATTGATTTTTGTATTGTCTAGTGCATGCCCTCCTCCTTTCCAGATGATCAGGTCTTCTTGACACATAGAGCCAGGGCCTCTGGGATTGAGGCGTTAGCTCTTCTCTTGGACTTCTGCCTTCCAAGCAGGCCGGAAAAGGTGGAAAGCAAAATTCCTCCCCTCCCCTCTCTCCCCTACTCAAACCTATCAGGGAAACGACTTTTAAAAAAACAGAACCTACTGTTTCTCACTATCTGATGGGATTCAGTGAGGTGCTTTAGTTGTAAATTTGGTGGAGATGGACTCTGGAAGCATAGAGACGCTGTAAGAGACGGTCATTTAAGAAGGTAGGTGAGCAACACATTAAAAATGACAACTAAGGTTGCTTTGCCGGATTGCTGTCTGTTCCATCTGGTGATGAACTGTGAACATTTCTTTCAAATGACTGGCATTACAGAAATGTTTTTACAGTCAGGGTCAAAAGAAGGAAATAATGGAGTGGTTGTGTTTCACAAGTTTGGGGAAGGGTGTATTCTGCTGTTTTATCTGTTTCCTGTAGCAGATAAGAGTTTTTCTGCGATTGAACTGGCGTCTTAATAAGACAGTACACCCTCATTCAAGGATATCCCATGTCCGATCTCCCTTTCTTTTTTCTTATTCAAACATACAGTGAGAATTTAAGCTGCTGGTCAAGTGCATAGACAATATTTTCTTGACATACCTTGCACCCGTGCCCTTGGGGACGAATATCAGTTACCGGTTCCATCCTGGGTCCATTAAAATGCACTTAATCACTTAAAGATTAGGCCATGTGGGTTAGAATATGTGGGTGAGGAATAACGTCAGCTTATCCCCCAGGGGTACCATTTAAATACCACAATATGAACAGTGCCCCCTGGAGTTGTTCAAGGCAGAGGCCCTGTCCTAGGAATCTGTTGTGTGCACACTGGCAAAGGGAGGGCTTTCCACTGCTCTGGAAAGATTCCTATCACTTGCTGAAATAGAAGAATGACTCCATTAAAATGAATTAAGTTTCTGGAAACAAAATTTTAAGAGAAGCAAAGAGATAGAAAAAAGATAAAAAATAAATATGTCTTAGAGAAACTTAAGTTCACCTTAAATATATATCCCTACTTTTGTTACAGTGAAATTTATTTCCAAGTCTGTAACAGGCCAATAAATAAATGGATTGCTACTCTCCTATTACCTGAACTTAAAAACTTATCCACAGTTTGTGCTTAAAACCTTTCATTGACATGTCACATATTTTGAAAAGATTCAACTAAGAGCATTAAGACGTGCTATTCACAAACCTAGCTTTATGGTCAGATTCACTTAGCTGAGCTGGATCTTCTAAGATCGCTGTGACACCTGAAGAAACTAAAGAATTATAACCTGATGGCCTCATGGCTCAGAAAGTGACTCTCAAACTTAAAGAATTCAACAAATCTTATTAAGTATTTTCATGTCTTACTTAAACCTAATTCTATCCAGAAAATGGCTTATGGGATAAGCTATGGTGAGAAAGCGTTTGATTACCATGGAATTCAAAAGCCCGTTAATATAATTTGAAAACACTGTGTGAGGGGGAAGAAGATATGTACAAAGTAAACATCCAGAGAATAGGCTTCCTCCTTTCTGGAAACCATGATGAAGCTAAGGAGGAGAGAAATAGAGAGGGGATGCGAGTTAGGTGGTGAGAATATGGCTGGGAGACTCAGGGACAGAACACTGCTTGATAAATGCTTCTGTCAACTTTGCTAATAAACTTCTGACTCAAGAACAATCCTCTTTCTCTCTCTCTCCTACCATCCCAGTTTGGCCGTTTTCTTGTTCCTTTACATTTTCACCAGAGAATCTATAGGGAAAGAGAAATAATCAATCTCTAAAGTAAAAGCACTGGAAAGGAAAAAAGTCTGAAATTAGAGAAGTTGCCGGCTAAGGTATATCCATACACCGTGCTCAGCTATCTCCCAAACATAACCAACCTCTTCTTAACTTTGCAAAGTCCTGAAAGAGAATGTTTCACATCATAAATTACCTCTAGAATCTTATTTCAGCTCAGGCTTTAATCTGTCAACACCCCTGAGAGCACTTAATCATTGATTAGCATTTGGCATGTTTCTCTAAAAATCATCAACTATAGCGTATTAGCCATACCTTATATGGTTTTCTTTGGAAAATGAAGACCCTGGCTCCCTGGCCTTGAAACAACATGGTCTTGGCTGTGTCATCCTCTTGTACAACTATGGAAATGCCTTCAATCTTGAACGATTCATTTAAAAATGAGCAAAGAAAAAAATGTAAAGCCTTTGATAGATAAGCCTTACCACATTGAAAGAAACATTGCCTTGACATTTTAAGAGCCTTGGATTTATGGAGTGACCGAGTGGCAGATCAAAGGCAAACACAGGAAGCACCCTCGAGTTAACCTGGGGAACATTTCATTGCCCAAGGCCAAGAGTTTGCCCACCATTTTGTCACAGGCATCCATAGCCAACATGTGAAGCGGTGAATCAGAAATAGGAAGTCTTGAGTGTCTGGGCTATTTGACATCTGCTATTGACCTATTATTCTGTTATGGCCAAAAAGAACAAAATTTCCCCCCCTTTTTTTGGACAGTTATAAAAATATGAGTATAACATCTTTTGTCAACAAGCATTTGTCTGGAATTGATTGTTGCAGGCACTATGCTACGTGGGTGTTGGGGGGTTAGCTTTATTTATTAATTGACCCAAGGTCATGCAAAGCTAATAGTCTTACTCTTTATTAACACTTTTAAAATGTTAATACTTCAAATGTGCTTAATTAACACTCCTTAAAAAGTTTGTTGCTTTAAATAAATGAACCTCAAAGGTATCTAGGTTCTGTTTTGGGTACAAAATGCTTCTGCTACTAAGATGTCTCTAGACATCACAAAAATGTCACTAAAATATCTCAGTTACTTAACTGGAAATATGCACAGTGTTATTATCTTGGGCAAAATTAGACTCCCCTACCCAAAGATACCTTTACTTCTTCTATTGCTCTATATGCATAAACCGCATTTACTAATCAGAAAAGTATAACTTTGAAAGTTAAGTTTGCTGGTCCTTCATTCACTTTTACTTCTAACTATGAAATTAGTTAATTATATGCAGACTTATTAAGTACTAGAAGTAGTCTAAGACTGGATAGTGAGAAAGGTGATTTTGTTCAGAAAGACAGCTTTGATTGTGTTACAAGCAGGAATGTCTGACTACGTGACAAGGTCACTTCGCTCCAAACTCACTTGAGGGTTCAGTGAAGCAATTCCCATTTTGACATACCAGCACTTTAATGTTACACGTACCCCACCTTAAGTAGTTAAACGTTAAAGGTCAGTAGCTATGCTTCTCAGAGCTATGAAGGCAGCCTCTTTGACTCTAACAGTAGCCTACGAAGTCTTAACAAGAAAACCATCTAGAGGCACTCCAACGGGTCACCAGCTCAATTTTTAGAAAGCTCTCCATCACCACTAGACATGTGATTATACTTGGATCCTTGTCAAAGTCTGCCCACGTAGATATCTGTCGTCAGTTTCCAAGGAGATTTGTTTTCAAACTCAATTTGCTTACACATAAAGGAAGCTATATTTATGTTATTTATTATATTTATATTACATTATATTTATGTGAACTATATATATATTGAGTCAGTTATTCCATGCAAATATAGTACAAAGAGAATGAACTTGTTATAATTTAAAAACTCATTGTTTGCTGAAGCATTTTTAACTTCTTAAGATGTTAAGAGAAGTTAAAGAAATTTTAACTTCAACCTGCAATCAAGGCTTGTTAAAAATCACAGCTAAACTAAACCAACTAAACAACCAACCACCAACAACAACATAAACAACTTCACAGCATCTACAAGTATACCCAGCTCTTCCTATACAGCTTTGACATTGGTGCTACTCCAACTTACTCTAGGCTCCTATAGGCAACAATGTCTAGATTACTCCATTCATTTTAGTCTACACAGGAATGGCACAGTAAGTAGCTTGTGAATAAGGAGATATTCATCCTCACATCAGATGCTTGAACACTGGTTTTGGGGTCAGGTTCATACATGGACCATGTAAATACTGGCATAGTTACCCATGTATGTATTAAAGATAGACATTGATACATATATATGTATATGGAGATGTTACATAAAATAGCGATTCAAACTAAGAGTACAACAATAATTTTGGGGTACAGTATGGCAATATCTATCAAAATTACAAATGTACATATCCTTTGATTCAATCATTCTAATTCTAGAAATTTACCCTTCGGATATAGTCACACATGTGTGCAAAGCCACATGGGCAAAGATGTTATTTGTAGTCATGTTTATAATGGCAAAAGCTGAAAAAAGAAACCCCAAGTTTCCATTCTTATTCACACACACACACACTCACACGCGTCCTAATAACATTTATTACTGGCTTGCTTTGTGCCAGGCACTGCGACCAATGATATTCACCTATGTACTTATGCATCTATACATTCTTTATAACATTTAATATATTTACATATGCATATGTATACATCTATATTTTTAAACATCCTTTTTGGACGCTTGCTTTTTCGTTTTTCATCTGGATGCTCTTATGTAATGCAGTGACAGCCCTAGTGTGTGCTGCTGAGAAGGAGAAACGAGGCTTTTATTTCCAGCAGGTTCTCATGATTATCTGAAGCTCTTTTAGAGCTTCGATTTGCTGAGTCTCCCACAACATCGATCTATCAGGATTGCCTCCTTGACACAGGAGCCCTGGTGAAAAGACTGTCTAGAAGTTTCCAGAGAAACAGTTCCCTGAGGGAGTCAGAGCAGAGTAGACACATTTCCTGGGCTTTGTCAGCCCTCACAGCAGCCTCTCCCTGTGAAGTCCCATCCTGTTCTACAGCCGCATCAAGGAACATGGCTTCCAGCCAGATCTATGACATTTTGTGGTTTGTCCACTTTACTGAACTCCAGATTTACTGAAGTCCAGACTAATGTAATAGATTCACGTTGATGTTTCTGGGCCTGTGGGTAAACCAACAGAGGAGCTGCGGGATTCTATGAACCCTCAGAAATTGTGAATGTACATTATAGTATCTATTAATTATAATGTATATATAAATTATCTATTTATATATTAATTATATATAACATATAAGATGGATAATTAACTGGATTCTCAAGAGAATAATAACATCCCACAAAAACAAAATTAGAAATTGCTAGTTTAGAGATTCAAGTCCCCCACTTTAGGATAAATTTAAATGGCACTCATAATTCACTTCAATTGCTTTGTATGAAGTATAATACTTGACTCCTCTGAAATTATAAATGCATTTTTTTGTAACTTATATGGTGTCACAATTATTTAAGGGAAAATGGCTTTTAACTAGCCCTGGATTAGGTGTTTTTGTAAATAAAGCCTTTAGAATAACAAACAGTGATATCAGTATTATTCATTACGGATCGTCTGAAAGGGATTTCAGGAGATAGAAATCTTCAGGTGACTCAAATTAAAACTGAAAATGCTTACCAAGTATCCTACTATGTAGTAGTGAGTCCCATAATTGCAGCACTGCACTGAAATGAGGTCCTAACAATACCCCAGGTTGGAGAAGGGCAATCGATGCTCATCTCACTCTGTGCAGGGGGCCAGGAGGACCACGGGTTCTAGGGCCAGAAGGCCTGGGTTCAAGCCCTAGTCTCATCACTTTCTAGTGGTGTGACATCGACCTTCTAGTGGTGTGACATCGAGCAATTTACTTCTTTACCTCTCCAAAATGTAGTTTCCCCATAAAACAGGGGTGATAACAATACTTCTTCCATAGGGTTTGCTGCAGTGATTTAATGAACTAAACCAAGTACTGAGTACATAATAAATGGTAGCCATTACTGTTATACCTCAAGTGACACATATTTATGCACAATATAAAAATAAACCAAAAGCCACTATGTAGGATTCACTGATGGCAAACCTAGTGATGGGACCTAATTCTATGTGATGGATTTGTTCATGACCAAAAAGGATGATTACATGGCCAGATTTGTAATGACTCAGTTTGTTTATTTCAGAAATAGAAACACAGCTTTAACAGACTGAATGGTTTCAGGCAAAACGTTGTAACTTCCTAGGGAAATCATAAAGGAATTTGAAAGGAAAGGAAAAGCTGTGTGTCCTTTGGGAGTAGGATAGTCTCTGGCTTATCGAATGTAATAATTTAGCCAGACAGAGAAAGATGGTTCTGGAAGAGCTGTGACTTACATCTGATCTGGAGGCAAAATGCCCTCAATCCAACCTTCCATACAGCACTTCATCTGCTGGCTGACTTAGGAGGGTTTCTAAATGGGCTGACCATGTGGGGTTTCCTGGGACCTTCCTAAACAATCTTTCACAAAACTCTGTGCAAGCCTAGCAAAACTAGATGTAATCTCCCTTTTCAGAAGGATCTTATTACTTATTTAAAACTTCTCACAACACCTTGTACTCTAAAATTTCTCAAGTCAGTTTTGAGGAATTGAATTGAAATTCTCCTGCCACATTGGAATGGTAAGACTTAGTCTGTAGGACTCCTAAAATGGGTTCCTTCTGGCCCTAATGGAGCTGTGACTGCATTTAAGGGACCCATTTCAGCCTGTGCTTCTCCCAGGAAACCCTCAGAGTTCACAAGAGCTGGTAGCCATGCAGGAATTTAAGATTTCATCTATTAATCCCTCATTTCTGGGAGTGTTGCCTTCTAGGACCTGGATCCTAACCCAAATCCTGTCTCTAAACCTCAGAAATCTCTAGAATTCCTTAATGTATGCCTTGTTGGATTAGGATTTCCAGAGATTCATAAAAGGCAATTTAAAGGCATGCCATCTGGTGACTTCTCCTGCCACAAAGATCAAAGTATCTCCCACAATCCTTTCCTAAACCAACATGCCTTTTCTTTCCCTTGTACTGAGCCCAGGACTAGCTTTAGGCAAATCCCCAAAGTACATTCCCGGTCCCTTACACTTTTGATTCTGTTTTTATGCATGACTTCCTATTGCTGGTTACGATGAGGAAGCAGAGTTTTACAAATTTGCATCGCCCTTTAAAATTTTCCAGCTCTTTCACTTAGGCTATTTTTCTTAACACCACAAAACCCCAGTCGGTGGGCACTAGAAACTTTATTGTAGAGTTGAGGATGCTGAGGCCCAGAGATGTTGGGAAGTGTCCAGAGCTTCAAAGCGGGAGTCAGAGTGTAGGGGTTTGCGTCCTGCCATAGCTCTTCAAGCCCGTTCCCTCTGATGCCTGCAGTAATCACATAATGATGTTAGCTACTGAAACTGTTAGAGACTTTGTGTTCAGTGTCCTTGGTCTTGTCCACAAAGTCATTGATGGGGTGCAGTTTGCACTTTGGAACCTGACAGATTGAGCCTGATCCTCCTCACCTCCATCACTTACTCACTGTGAGACCTTGAACATCCTGTCATCTGTTAAATGGAGTAATGTCTACTCATGGGTTGTCAGAAGGAGTAAAGGAAAGTAACACATCTATCTCAGCGCTTGGCCCATCGTAGGCATTCAGTAAAGGGTAGGTACAGTATGGTCATTCACAGCAGGTGAACTAACACAGCAGGTGTTTTCCTACTCTCCTGTCTGGGTCTCTTTCTTCTAGACCGTTTGTCTCCTAAAAACCTATTTGAGCCCTTCTACTGTTAGGGTCCTTTAAGAAAATGCTTCCCAAGGTTAGTATGCATTTGAATCGCCTAGGTATTTTGAGATGCAGATTCTGATTTAATAAGCCTGGGCTGGACTTGCAGTTCTAACAAGTTCTCAGGTGATAACAATCCTGCCAGTCCATGAATCATCAGTTTCTGAGTAGAGAGAATGTACCTTGTGAGCTGGATTTAGGGACAAGGTCCTTCAGGACCAGTGGTTCTTAAACCTTACGTGCAGGGCTTGTTAAAATACAAACTACTGTGCTTCACCCAGAGTTTCTGGATTAGTAGGGTTTGAGGTGGAGCTATAAGATGTCATTTCTAACAAGTTTCCAAGTTATGTTTATGCTGCTGGTCTGGGGACTATGCTTTTTCCAGGCTTAGCAGTGGGCTACTGAAACCAGAAGGCTATTTGGTTCCAATGATTACTGACTTCTAGGAAGGGACGGATCTTCGTGACTAAGCTTCCTGCAAAGGCTCTGGCATCTCCCCCTTCCTAACGGTGTGCCCTCCCATTGTGATATTAGCAGGCACCCTTTACCTTGTAGACATTGATGGGGATATCAATGACGATGTGCAGCAGGTCTCCCAGGGCCAGGCTGGCTATCAAGATATTAGGGCCGTTTCGCATGCACTTGTTCTTGTAAATGATTCTCAGCAGTGTGGAGTTTCCGATGATGCCCAGCACGAACACTAGGCAGGACACCACCGTGTTGATGTACTTGAAAGTCTCCTTGATCTCGATGGGTCTTTCGCACGGGGGCGGGGGAAGGGTGCGCGGTGGGGTTCCCGCCATTCTCGCTCCTTTCGGCATCTGCGGAGATGCGGACGACCGCTGCACGCTGGCGTTGGAGCCCCTGGGCCAGGAGGTCTTAGTTGGGGGCGCCATTATCTCTCCGGCCCCCAGAAGTGGCGGAGTGGCCCCGGCCGGCGGGAATCCCCTCTCTTCAGCCTGGGCCCCCACCACGCCGCAGGCAAGGATCAGCGCCAGCAGGGCGCGTCCGCACAGGCTGGGCAGCGGCTGCATGCTGCTGCCTGCTCCGGGGGAGTCGGGTGGCCACTCTTCAGCTTTCAGTCTGGAGATCAGCAAGGGAAGGAAGACGGGACACCCGGGTCAGCTACCCCAGCCACGCCCCTGCAAGCGGCTAGCGCAGAGCGCAGCCGCGCCCGCACTATCCGCGCGCAAAAGTAACTCAAGTTTGCGCGCCAGTGGGGGGACTCTGGCCCGTGTGACCCTCCCGAGCCCGTCTCCTGCCCTTCCAGAGCCAGCTTTCGCTGGTTTTTCTCCCCTGCGTTTCCCGAGGGGTAAATGACTCGCAGTGGGGTGGGGTATTCTGGAAGGGGTGTGACAGGGAGGAAAGGATGGGTGTCTAGAGCAAAGCTTTGAGCTCCTGTTGTGCCCAGAGGGAGACGTGTGTGTTCGTTCTGGCTAAGGGCGCGTGGGGACGGGGGAAATCAAGGCACCTAGAGGCCAAGGGATGTGCCAGTCTCTGCATTTGACTCCTCAGGAACCCGGATACCCTGTGTGTGGACGCCAAGACTCCTTCCTCCCCGCGGGTGAAAGCAGCTACTTCCCGGCTGCCTGCGCTCGGGCTCCCCCGGACCCCCCACGAGTGTGCCGGCTGACTCGGAAAATCTCTGAGACATCTCAGTTCTGATTGGGGGAGTATCTGCATTAACGCGGAAGCTTCTGTGCCCTCCAAGTGGCTTCAAACACTCACGCGCTCTCCTTCGCTCCAACCCCATTGTAATTCGCTGTATCCATACATTAAAAAAAAAAAACTAAAAAATCCCCAAACAAGTAATCCAAGCTGAAGCCCCAGGATAAGGTTCAATCACTGATTTTAATTCAACACCAAGCCAGAACTTTTACCTCGCGGACCGGACGCGCCAGGCGCAGAGGGACCAGCGGGGACCTCCTTCCCGGGACGCACTTGGCTCGCAGCTGGGTTCCAGGCTACCCTGGAGCAGAGCGCGCCTCCCTTCAGCTGCGGGCGGATCTGGCTCTGACGAAACGCTGAGGGAATGCCTGACCGTGTAGCCTCCGCAGCTTGCTCGGGATCCTTGCTGTCCCTAGACAAGTACCTTTATTCATTCGTCCCTTCCCCATCAATCACCAACAGACTCCTCCCGCCTCTTGCGACCGCGCGGCAACCTTTCCCCTTGGGCGACGCCTGCACTGCATCAGCAGGACCTGCCCGCGACCGCAGAGGGCAGTCCTCGGCCCGCGACGCGTCCTGGGAGGCTGTGGAGTTGTCATGGTTCTCAGTTCTTCAGATGATGAGCCTAAACCAAGGGCAAGTTTTCACACACCCCGCGACGCTCGAGGCTTCAGACTAGAACCGGGCTCTGAATTAAACGTGTTTCAAGCCCGCTAGGACTTTTCAGAGAAAAGTATCCCGCCGTGATACCTAAACCTTGATTAGTTGTTGGGAGGGTGGGGGAGAGGCTGCTTTTGTTTTGCCCTTCAGTTTCAAGTCCGCATGGGTCCCCACCCACACGGAAGAGCACGATCCTTTCTTTTCAAGCCCTGTCACTGCCCTAGGAGAGAACTAAAATTCCTCCTTCATTTTCTCTAGCAGAGGCTCTTCTCTCTTCCTGCCATCTCTTGAAGTGTTATTGTCAGCCTATCTCTGGATTTCATTACTGTCGAAGGACCCGATACCTATAGGGGGCATGAAAATCATCAGAGAGCTGCCGTTCAAATTTAGAATATTTATTTATGAGGCAGAGCCATAAACTCCTCCTATCCATACTTGAACTCAATTTTTAAGGGGTAGAAAGAATAATAATGACTGACAGTTTTGGCCAGAGATTGTATAAAACAGAAGTCAGAAATCCGGGCTGCTCCATGTACACTGGAAATTACTCTGCTGTCCCCCAGTCAGCTAAGTCCCTGTTGGATCTGTGAAATTTCAGAGGCAGGAGGAGCCACTCATTGAAGCAATTCACAGTAGAGTCCAGGTGGCTCATTCTTGGCTTCACAGCTGGTTAATGGCGTAGGTGGGACAAGCATCTTGGATTTTTTGTGTTCTATGCAATGCTTTCTGGGAAAGTCGAAGTAGAAAATCAATTTCTATTTTAAAAAGGTGAACTTTAAGTTTGAAATGTGGTCTAAAGTATATGATTAAGGAATAATGCTAAAGGAATGAGAAATATGGTTTAGGGTTATGAGTGTTAATTCCAGTGCTAATTCCAGTGCTGGCTATTTTGAACCCAGTACTCATCCTCCTTGTCTTGGTAAAAACAAGGTCAACATTCAGTCGCTTCAAAGCTGAGCCGAGTAACAATATAGAGTGTTATGTGAATGAGGAATTACATGCATGCATTTGGAGTATGAATACTCTGCCCTGTTTTGAACCTGCCCTTCTTCCCATCATACATAGAGCCCTACAGGGCCATTTTCTCTTCCCTCCCAGTTGCTGTCCCATCTTCACTACTACCTCCATTCATATTTCTCCCACCCAGTCCTGGATGTCTATTCTAAGCCTCACTGAGATCTCACTCTCCTCTTTTCTCTTAGCACTTTAAGACTGTTAAATACAACTGAGCACTTGATCACATGGAGGCTTTTTTGGCTCAATATTGATTTCATGTGTATTCACTTCTTTTTCAGGACGGGGACAGAACGATAGGTTCTTTCCGGACCACCACAATGTACCTGCCACAAGTTGAGCTCAAGAAATAATTTTTATAGATGTGATAATTACATTTAGGTTACTCAATTGAATTATATTTTGGTAACTCTAGTCATAAGTCTCAGGGTCGAAGGCAAATAATTTTAAGGTAAACATACACATTCCTCAACTGGAATTTAAAATACAGTATTGGCTACCTATTACAGGACCTACTAGGCACCTCATCCACAGGATCTCATTTACTCTCTCACAGTAGTCTTTAGGTCAGGAATTGTTTTTCATGACTATAGATAGTGAAACGGAGCTTTAGAAATGCACATAAGGTCACATAGCTGGTTAGTTGTGGGACTATGATTTGGAGCTAGGATTTGAATCTGAGCCTATCTGGTTACATAGACTGTGCTTTCGATTAATTACATAGAGTCTAAACAGATTTTTTTTTTCCTAATTTGAGAAGGCAGTATTTTAGACATCAGAATATTTAATTGACGTTTAACCTTAAATTGAGTGAAAACGTAAAAGTAACCATGTGAAAGATTTATTATTTGATCCTCATGAATGACCTTAATCAAGTCACAAGAAATTGAGTCTCAATTTCCCCTTTTGTAAAGTGGAGGGAAAGGATTAGATGATCTTTAAAGCTGTCTCACTCTAATACATCAGTTTAACAGATAAGCTAACTGATCCTGCAAAAGTGGCCTGAAAAGCAAAAAAGCAAGGCGAGATCTTATGCCAGACCTTAGTTTTCTTCTTTGTACTTTCTCTACTCATACTTTGAGCACTCCTACTACAGATACAAGAGGGTTTTTTCACCTGATGACTTAAAAGCCTTTATTGATAAACTTTATGTGTAAATTCACCAGTAGTTAAAGTGCTGTGTAAATGGCATTTGTAAATAGGAGTAAAAAGTTGGATCAAGTTTTAATAACCCTTTCCTGAAAACTTTTGGGTTTGAACTAGTTTTGCTGTTAGCACTGATGAAGGATATTTTTTTTGACTTCATAAACGTGGAAACTTTTACAAAGTTGCTTTTACGAAGACACTTTTTGAAGTGTCCTAGGAAGTATATCAAAATCCTAGATAGAGGGGTGGGATAGGGAGGGTGGGAGGGAGGGAGACGAAAGAGGGAAGAGATATGGGAACATATGTATATGTATAACTGATTCACTTTGTTATAAAGCAGAAACTAACACACCATTGTAAAGCAATTATACTCCAATAAAGATGTAAAAAAATGAAAAAAATAGTCCTAGATTGGCTAATATCATCCATCAAAGACAGAAAGGGTGGTGAAGAACAATGTCCCACAATCCTTTTAAATGCTCTAACTAGAAGGTCTTGAGGGCATGCACATTCAACAATGCACTTCAGAATTCATTTCCCAGGGAAGTTTGCCATGGGGAGCTTGCCCAAAGCAAACCTTTTCCCCGGGTAAGAGAACAAAGAAAAGCCCTTTTAGTCATAAAAAAGAACTAATACTTTCATGTGATGCCCTTAATATGAATGTACCTTTCGAAAGCTACCTGGCAGTCTCTAAATCATGAATGCTGGGGAACACAGTGTGTGAAAAACAGAAAGCGTTGGTTCAATTGCTTCTCCACAAATGATGATCAAATAGTGGTTGAAGGAAGAGCAGATAGAGATTTAAAGTTACTGTACAAATCAACAGCAAACAGCCTGAGCCTTTCTAGTTTGGGATTTTTCTCATATATTAAGTGACTGTAGCTATTTGGGCCTTCTGGCTAAGGATGCTTTTTTAAGTCTTTTAAAGTTAAGGTATAATTCATACATAGCTAAATGGACAGGGCTTAACTGCACAGTTTGCACTTTTGGAAGAGTTTTGACAGATGAATGCCTCCCTATGACCCAGACTTAACAGGGATTTTTGAAAATGCATTTATTCTTCTAAAGTAGCAACATGTGAATATTTTGGATTTGGATACTATTCTATTAAAATTTTTATTTAGACATTATTTCTGCTCTATTAACTTATTTTATACACATTATCAGTTTCTGTAACTGAAAGGTGATTCATAAATTAGAGGTGTGCTTGTAATTGAAAGAATCTAAGATTTGAAACTTTATTGATGATTGCTTAATAATGCCCCTAAAATAATAAAAATTTGATAGGCTTATAGTAACTAGAAATAAGACATAATTAGTTCTTTTCTCCTTATAGAAAATATGAGAAATAGCAACGCCACACTTCCTTTTTTTTTTCTGTTTGAGAAAAGCAGTGTAGTTCAGCTACCTTAGGCTACAGTCTACTTTAATTAAAGGATTTAAGTAAAGGATTTACTCTCCTGCTTATGGCTTAAGTAATTTTTATATTCCTTTCTTTGATGTATATTTTTTCAACGCCAGTGTCAGTAAAAGAAAAAATGAGTATAACCTGGTTTACAAAATCCTTAAAACTGTTCACCAGAACTATTTAGCACAACTTAAAAATGTGTTAGAAATTCCTTTTAAGTAGGCAGTCCAACCTGGCTCACTCAGTTTGCCAGTGCACACTTGACATTTATGGAAATTATTCTTAGGCCATTCAATCATGGACAAAACACTCCCATTCTTTGATATTAGAATAATCCCATCATGTGTAAGAAACTCCTTTGGGGGCTGTTATTTCAATGATATACAATTTATGATGAATTTATGGATCATTTCCTCTAGTCTCTTTAATTTTCACCTTTCCTTATTTCCATTCTTTTAATATCCTAATGGTGTGTCCAAAAGGATGTGAAATAGTCAAGGGAAGTTAGAAAGAAAGGAGAGAGAGAAACTTGGGGATTTAACAATACCCTGTTGAATAAAGGAGAATTGTTATTTTCTTAAAGAAAGGAAAAGTTCTTTGCAGTAGAGAATAGAGTGTGTTAGGAGATGAGAAAAAATTTCCACAGCAGGCTTTTTAAAAAAATTGTATTTCATCAATGAGATACTTTTATTTCACTTCTGCTAATAATTAAGGTCTGGATTTTAATGAAAATCTTTTCAATCAAATTCTGTTGACATCTTTAAAAAGTTTCCTATCCGTTGAGATCTAGTAGTAGAAGAATAGAGCTGCTTGAACTAAAATGTAAAGGGAAACAGTGAATTTCCTGAAAGTTCATTTACCTTACATAAGATGAATAATTTTATCTCCAGTCCAAACTAAAATAAATACCTCAGAATTATGGCATCTTTGTTAAGGTGAGGGATCATCAGGGGCTTTCAGAGCGGTGCCCGATTTCACAAGGCTGCTTTTGGTCATCTCCCTTAGAGATGGATGTGCAGAGAGTTGCCTCTTCTCTTTCAGGCCTTTGAGGAAGAACAGTTATTTCTACCTGTGGAAATAGGGATTCTGAAATGGTTTTATCAGCTATGGATTATTGAAACTGCTCACATGCTTTCATAGGAAATGCACAAAAGACATATTCCTTCAGGGGCTGCTGGTCCAGATGCAAGGCTGGCATTCGAGGGGCCACTGCAGAGGCAGTGGATACCAAGTAATAGGCAGGGAGGCAGGCAGGATAGAGCAATAAGGAATCCAAAGCTGTTCATCCTTTGGGCTTCCCTGGTGGCACAGTGGTTGAGAGTCCGCCTGCCAATGCAGGGGACTATGGGTTCGTGCCCCGGTCTGTGAAGATCCCACATGCCGTGAAGCGGCTGGGCCCGTGAGCCATGGCCGCTGAGCCTGCGCGTCCGGAGCCTGTGCTCTGCAACGGGAGAGGCCACAACAGTGAGAGGCCCGCGTACTGCAAAAAAAAAAAAAAACAAACACAAAGTGGTTCATCCTTTGAAAATCTACATAGTTTATTTTTTATTGTGATAAAAAACACATAACATAAAATTTACCATCTTAATCATTTGTAAGTGTACAGTTCACTGGTGTTAGGCCTAGTTACAGATCTCCAGTTTTCATCTTGCAAAATTGAAACTCTGTACCTTTTCCCTCTCCTCCCAGGCCCTGGTAGCCACCATGCTAATGTTTCTATGAATTTGACTACTTTAGATGCCATACAGTAATTCCCTTTTTGTGACTGACTCATTTCACTTAGCATAATGTCCTCAAGGTTCATCCATGTTGTAGCAGGTGGCAAGATTTCCTCTCCTTATCAGGCTGAATAATAATAATAATAATGTTCCATTGTATATATATAGGCAGGGAGGCATATATATATATATATATATATATATATATATATATATATATATACCACATTTTGCATATCCCTTCTTCTGTCCATGGACATTGGGTTGCTTCTACCTCTTGGCTATTGTGAATAACGTTGCAATGAATATGTGCTGTGGACGGAATGTGTGCCTCCGAAATTCGTATGTAGAAACCTAATCCTCAGTGTGATGGCAAGTGGGAAAACACAGGCTGGGACTGATGAGCAGAAAGCCTTGGGCCAAAACTGGTGAGCAGGAACCATATGCTGGGGTTTTAGCAAAACTTTCCTGAGGGTGGGAGCCCCTGGTGTTCTGCACACATGCTGCTGGGTACACAACTTGAAGCTGAGTTTCAGTCCATGTGAAAGCTTCCACCTTTACCCTTATGAGGCAATACCTTTGGGCTTCCCTGGTGGCGCAGTGGTTAAGAATCCGCCTGCCAATGCAGGGGACACGGGTTCGAGCCCTGGTCCTGGAAGATACCACATGCCATGGAGCAACTAAGCCCGTGCACCACAACAACTGAGCCTGTGCTCTAGAGCCCGTGAGCCACAACTACTGAGCCCACGTGCCACAACTACTGAAGCCCGCGTGCCTAACGGCCCCCACTCGCCGCAACTAGAGAAAGCATGCGCACAGCAACAAAGACCGAATGCAGCCAAAAATAAATAAATAAATTTGAAAAAAAGGCAACACCTTTGAGTTGCAACCCCGAATGGGGGACATTTACGAGGACCCACACTCATGGTGTCCTGGACTCAAACTTTTGTCTTCCTACCTCTGCAAGGCTGGAAAGAAGCTGCCTCTTCCCACAGCTGAATTGGTCAATGCCTGGGGGCAGCAAAGGCAGCCTCAAATGACAGGCTTACTTCTCTGGGTTTCCCATTTCTCTCGGAACTTGGCCCAATAATCATTACCTTGTTAAATCTTTGATGTCTTCAAGCTAGTTAAAATGCACACACACACACACACACACACACACACACACATACACATACACTATAAGATATATATCCATTTCTCATCTTCAAAAGAAAGGTTGTTCTTTTTTTTTCCATTTTGGTTTTTTTTTTAATTTAATTTAATTTTTTATACAGCAGGTTCTTATTAGTCATCTGTTTTATACATATTAATGTATGTATGTCAATCCCAATTCATCCCACCACCACCACCCACACCGCTTTTCCCCTTGGTGTCCATACATTTGTTCTCTACATATGTGTCTCGATTTCTGCCTTGCAAACTGGTTCATCTGTACCATTTTTCTAGATTCCACGTATATGTGTTAATATACGATATTTGTTTTTCTCTTTCTGAATTACTTCACTCTGTATGACAGTCTCTAGATCCATCCACGTCTCAACAAATGACCCAATTTCATTCCTTTTTATGGCTGAGTAATATTCCATTGTATATATGTACCACATCTTCTTTATCCATTCATCTGTCAATGGGCATTTAGGTTGCTTCCATGACCTGGCTATTGTAAATAGTGTTGCAATGAACACTGGGGTGCATGTGTCTTTTTGAATTATGGTTTTCTCAGGGTATGTGACAAGTAGTGGGATTGCTGGGTCATATGGTAGTTCTATTTTTAGTTTTTTAAGGAACCTCCATACTGTTCTCCATAGTGGCTGTATCAATTTACATTCCCACCAACAGTGCAAGAGGGTTCCCTTTTCTCCACACTCTCTCCAGCATTTGTTGTTTGTAGATTTTCTAATAATGCCCATTCTAACTGGTGTGAGGTGATTACCTCATTGTGGCTTTGATTTGCATTTATCTAATAATTAGTGATGTTGAACAGCTTTTCATGTGCTTCTTTGCCATCTGTATGTCTTCTTTGGAGAAATGTCTATTTAGGTCTTCTGCCCATTTTTAGATTGGGTTGTTTTTTTAATATTGACCTGTGTGAGCTGTTTATATATTTTGGAGATTAATCCTTTGTCTGGTGATTCGTTTGCAAATATTTTCTCCCATCCTGAGGGTTGTCTTTTCATTTTGTTTACAGTTGGCTTTGCTGTGCAAAAGCTTTTAAGTTTCATTAGCTCCCATTTGTTTATTTTTGTTTTTATTTACATTACTCTAGGAGGTGGGTCAAAAAAGATTTTGCTGTGATTTATGTCAAAGAATGTTCTGCCTATGTTTTCCTCTAAGAGTTTTATAGTGTCCAGTCTTATGTTTAGGTCTCTATTCCATTTTGAGTTTATTTTTGTGTATGGTGTAGGGAGTGTTCAAATTTCATTCTTTTACATGTAGCTGTCCTGTTTTCCTAGCACCACTTATTGAAGAGGCTGTCTTTTCTCCATTGTATATTCTTGCCTCCTTTATCAAAAATAAGGTGACCATATGTGTGTGCGTTTATCTCTGGGATTTCTATCCTGTTCCATTGATCTATATTTCTGTTTTTGTGCCAGTACCATATTGTCTTGATTACTGTAGCTTAATAGTATGGTCTGAAGTCAGGGAGTCTGATTCCTCCAGCTCCGTTTTTCTTTCTCAAGATTGCTTTGGCTATTTGGGGTCTTTTGTTTCTCCATACAAATTTAAAGATTTTTTGTTCTAGTTCTGTAAAAAATGCCATTGGTAATTTGATAGGGATTGCCTTGAATCTGTAGATTGCTTTGGGTAGTATAGTCATTTTCAAGATACTGATTCTTCCAATCTAAGAACATGGTATATCTCTCCATCTGTTTGTGTCAACTTTAATTTCTTTCATCAGTGTCTTATAGTTTTCTGAGTACAGGTTTTTTACCTCCTTAAGTAGGTTTATTCCTAGATATTTTATTCTTTTTGTTGAAATGGTGAATGGGAGTGTTTCCTTAATTTCTCTTTCTGATCTTTCGTTGTTAGTGTATAGGAATGCAAGAGGTTTCTGTGCATTAATTTTGTATACTGCAACTTTACCAAATTCATTGATTAGCTCTAGTAGTTTTCTGGTGGCATCTTTAGGATTCTCTATGTATAGTATCATGTCATCTGCAAACAGTGACAATTTTACTTCCTCTTTTCCAATTTGTATTCCTTTTATTTCTTTTTCTTCTCTCATTGCCGTGGCTAGGACTTCCAAAACTATGTTGAATAATAGTGGTGAGAGTGGATATTCTTGTCTTGTTCCTGATCTTAGAGGAAATGCTTTCAGTTTTTCATCATTGAGAATGATGTTTGCTGTGGGTTTGTTGTATACAGCGTTTATTATGTTGAGGTAGGTCCCCTATATGTTCACTTTCTGGAGAGTTTTTATCATAAATCGGTGCTGAACTTTGTCAAAAGCTTTTTCTGCATCTATTGAGATGATCATATGGTTTTTATTCTTCAATTTGTTAATATGGTGTATCACATTGGTTGATTTGCATATACTGAAGAATCCTTGCATCCCTGGGATAAATCCCACTTGATCATGGTGTATGATCCTTTTAATGTGTTATTGGATTCTGTTTGCTCGTATTTTGTTGAGAATTTTTGCATGTATATTCATCAGTGATATTGGTGTGTCATTTTCTTTTTATGTAGTATCTTTGTCCGGTTTTGGTATCAGGGTGATGGTGGCCTCATAGAATGAGTTTGGGAGTGCTCCTTCGTCTGCAATTTTTTGGAAGCGTTTGAGAAGAATGGGTGTTAGCTCTTCTCTAAATGTTTGATAGAATTCACCTGTGAAGCCATCTGGTCCTGTACTTTTGTTTGTTGGAAGATTTTTAATCACAGTTTCAATTTCATTACTTGTGATTGGTCTGTTCGTATGTTCTATTTCTTCTTGGTTCAGTCTTGGAAGGTTGTACTTTTCTAAGAATTTGTCCATTTCTTCCAGGTTGTCCATTTTATTGGCATAGAGTTGCTTGTAGTAGTCTCTTATGATGCTCTGTAATTCTGTGGTGTTTGTTGTAAGTTCTCCTTTTTTGTTTCTAATTTTATTGATTTGTCCTCTCCCTCTTTTTCTTGATGAGTCTGGCTAAGGGTTTATCAATTTTGTTTATCTTCTCAAAGAACCAGCCTTTAGTTTTATTGATCTTTGCTATTATTTTGTTTCTATTTCATTTATGCTCTGATCTTTATGATTTCTTTCCTTCTACTAACTCTGGCTTTTGATTAGTCTTTCTCTAGTTCCTTTAGGTGTAAGGTTAGATTGTTTATTTGAGATTTTTCTTGTTTCTTGAGGTAGGCTTGTATTGCTATAAACTTCCCTCTTAGAACTGCTTTTGCTGCATCCCATAGGTTTTGGATCATCGTGTGTTCATTGTCATTTGTCTCTAGGTATTTTTTGATTTCCTCTTTGATTTCTTCAGTGATCTCTTGGTTATTTAATAACGTATTGTTTAGCCTCCATGTGTTTATGTTTTTAACGTTTTTTCCCCTGTAATTGGTTTCTAATCTCATAGCGTTGTGGTTGGAAAAGATGCTTGATATGATTTTAATTTTCTTAAATTTACCGAGGCTTGATTTGTGACGCAAGATGCGATCAATCCTGGAGAATGTTCCCTGTGCACTTGAGAAGAAAGTGTAGTCTGCTGTTTTTGGATGGAATGCCTTATAAATATCAATTAAATCTATCTGGTCTATTGTGTCATTTAAAGCTTGTGTTTCCATATTAATTTCTTGTCTGGATGATCTGTCCATTGGTGTAAGTGAGGTGTTAAAGTCCCCCACTATTACTGTGTTACTGTCGATTTCCTCTTTTATAGCAGTTAGCATTTGCCTTATGTATTGAGGTGCTCCTATGTTGGGTGCATGTACATTTATAATTGTTATATCTTCTTCCTGGATTGATCCCTTGATCATTATGTAGTGTCCTAACTTGTCTCTTGTAACATTCTTTATCTTAAAGTCTATTTTATCTGATATGAGTATTGGTACTCTAGCTTTCTTTTGATTTCCATTTGCATGGAATCTCTTTTTCCATCCCCTCACTTTCAGTCTGAATGTGTCCCTAGGTCTGAAGTGGGTCTCTTGTAGACAGCATATATATGGGTCTTGTTTTTGTATCCATTCAGTAAGCCTGCGTCTTTTGGTTGGAGCATTTAATCCATTCACGTTTAAGGTAATTATTGATATGTATGTTCCTATTACCATTTTCTTAATTGTTATGGGTTTGTTTTTGTAGGTTATTTTCTTCTCCTGTGTTTCCCACTTAGAGAAGTTCCTGTAGCATTTGTTGTAGAGCTGGTTTGGTGATCCTGAATTTTCTTACCTTTTGCTTGTCTGTAAAGCTTTTGATTTCTCCATCGAATCTGAATGAGATCCTTGCCCAGTAGAGTAATCTTGGTTGTAGGTTCTTCCCTTTCATCACTTTAAAGATATTGTGCCATTCCCTTCTGGTTTGTAGAATTTCTGCTGAGAAATCAGCTGTTAACCTTATGGGAGTTCCCTTGTATGCTATTTCTCATTTTTCCCCTTTTACTTTTAATAATTTTTCTTTATCTTTAATTTGTGTCAATTTGATTACTATGTGTCTTGGTGTGTTTATCCTTGGGTTTATCCTTCCTGGGACTCTCTGCGCTTCCTGGACTTTGGTGGCTATTTCTTTTCCCATGTTAGGTAAGTTTTTGACTATAGTCTCTTCAAATATTTTCTTGAGTCCTTTCTCTCTATCTTCTCTTTCTGGTACCCCTATAATGCAAATGTTGGTGCATTTAATGTTGTCCCAGAGGTCTCTTAGACTGTCTTCATTTCTTTTTATTCTTTTTTCTTTATTCTGTTCCATGGCAGTTAATTCCACCATTCTGTCTTCCAGCTCACTTATCTGTTCTTCTGCCCCAGTTATTCTGCTGTTGATTCCTCCTAGTTTAGCTTTCATTTCAGTTATTTTATTGTTCCTCTCTGTTTGTTTGTTCTTTAATTCTTCTAGGTCTTGTTAAACATTTCTTGCATCTTCTCAATCTTTGCCTCCATTCTTTTTCCGAGGTCCTGGATCATCCTCACTATCATTATTCTGAAATCTTTCTCTAGAAGGTTGCCTATCTCCACTTGATTTAATTGTTTTTCTGGGGTTTTATCTTGTTCCTTCATCTGGTACGTAGCCCTCTGCCTTTTCATTTTTTCTATCTTTCTGTGAATGTGGTTTTCATTCCACAGGCTGCAGGATTGTAGTTCTTGCTTCTGCTGTCTGCCCTCTGGTGGATGAGGCTATGTAAGAGGCTTTTGCAAGTTTCCTGATGGGAGGGACTGGTGGTGGGTAGAGCTTGGTGTTGCTCTGGCGAGCAGAGCTCAGTAAAACTTCAGTCCACTTGTCTGCTGATTGGTGTGGCTTTGTTCCCTCCCTGCTGGTTTTTGGCCTGAGGCGACCCAGCACTGGAGGCTATAGGCTCTTTGGAGGGGCTAATGGTGGACTCCAGGAGGGCTCATGCCAAGGAGTACTTCCCAGAACTTTTGCTGCCAGTGTCCTTGTCCCCGTGTGATCCACAGCCACCCCCCGCCTCTGTAGGAGGCCCTCCAACACTAGTAGGTAGGTCTGCTTCAGTCTCCTATGGGGTCACTGCTCTTTACCCCTGGGTCCTGATGAGCACACCAGTTTGTGTGTGCCTTCCAAGAGTGGAGTCTCTGTTTCCCCCAGTCCTGTCGAAGTCCTGCAATCAAATCCCTCTGGCTTTCAAAGTCTGATTCTCTGGGAATTCCTCCTCCCGTTGTCAGACCCCCAGGTTAGGAAGGAAGACATGGGGCTCAGAACCTTTACTCCAGTGGGTGGACTTCTGTGGTATAATTGTTCTCCAGTTTGTAAGTCACCCACCCAGCGGTTTTGGGATTTGACTTTATTTTGATTGTGCCCCTCCTACCATCTCATACGGGTTTCTCCTTTGTCTTTGGATGTGGCGTATCTTTTTTGGTGAGTTCCAGTGTCTTTCCGTCAATGATTGTTCAGCAGTTAGTTGTGATTCCAATGCTCTCATAGGAGGGAGCAAGCACACATCCCTCTACTCCGCCATCTTGAACCAATCATCCATTATGGTTTATCACAAGATATTGAATATAGTTCCCTGTGCTATACAGTAGGACCTTGTTGTTTATCCATCCTATATGTAATAGTTTGCATCTTCTAATCCCAAACTCCCAGTCCTTCCCTCCCCCACACCCTCTCCCCCCGGCAACCACAAGTCTGTTCTCTAAATCTGTAAGTCTGTTTTTGCTTTGTAGATATGTTCATTTGTGTCGTATTTTAGATTCCACATATAAACGATATCATATGGTATTCGTCTTTCTCTTTCTGACTTACTTCGCTTAGTGTGATCATCTCTAGGTCTATCCATGTTGCTGCTAATGGCATTATTTCATTCATAAGAAATGTTGTTCTTAATTCCCTAGTTCTCTATTCCTGGTGGTAGAAGTCAGAGGCTCAATGATCACTTTGGGAGCACTGAGCCCTCAGGTCCTTGATCTGGGAGCTTGAGTAAGTTCAGAGATTTTCAAGTTGAGGTAGGTTGAGGGTTGGACTTAGAACTTGTTCTGGATTCCTGTAGAAACTGGGCAGGCCTGAAATTGCACAAGAAGGGTGTTAACAGACCCATCTGGGGGGATGTGAGGATTGGGGAAGTCTGTGTCTAGAAACTAGGTCAAGGGTTAACAAGGGTGGGAGTTCTCAAGACAAATTTCATACAAATTTCCCCTTTTTGACCATTTGGTAAGAGACTAGCCATGGAATTTAGGTGAAATAGACAATCAGGAACTTCATAGAAATGTTTTCATGATATTTTTCCAATTCCAAGGTAGTTGAAAAAGTAGGTATATGATTATCACTGGGGTGCTTTGGATAAAATTTATCCTGAGTAAGAGCTATAACATCTTTAGACTTTCACAATTTCTCTTCTTCTAACTTTATCCATCTATCCAACCATTCATCCCTCTATCCATCCATCCATCCATCTAGATAGTCACAATGAATAATCCATACCTTGTGAGGGAGTCAAGTATTTGTAGAAAAACGTTATTGTTACTCAGGTATATTTAATCTTTTATATGCAAGCAAGAAGACAACAGTTAAATTAATCTTTTGTCTTATAAAATTTGGGGGGGTAAATAAAATACCACTTTTATTATATATACATATATGTGTGGATTTAATATTATATATGACTATAATATCTCATCATATTTTCAAAGCTGTGATGTTAACCACTGTCTTATGTCAAGAACCAAATGACCTGATCTTTGGTGGTCCTTCTTTACCACCAAGAAATATTCTGAGGAAATATTTCATCCCTTTTGTTTACCACAGGGTGGTATTGTTACCAAATATTTTATATATTTTTTTCATGACAGTGTTTTCTGGTGTAAAATTAGCTAAAGTACATGATATTTTAAGGAGCTTTGTTTCCAAAAGGAATGTCTTTTCCTGAAAAGGTTTACCACTGAAGGCATCAACAACGTGTTTGGCTTAAAACTACCTCTAAAAACACATATTTAAGTTATTCAATCTGAAAGATATAAATGCAAATGGATTTGCCTGAAAAACAAAAATGGCCCCTTCCCTTGGAATTCCAGACATAAGACAGCTTCTGGAAAGTCAAGAGAAGATCAAGTCTGAGAACAATGCGATCCTTACCTTTACTCTAGGGATAAGCTGAATTTGCTCGAGGGATAAGAAGCAAAGGCAAAATGTCATTGTCTTGGTAACATTTTCACCAAATTATTTAAGAAGAATTAAAATATTTCTAATGTTTAATTTAACAATATTCATCTTCCAATCCCCAACTGTTAAATTAATTTCTGTAACTATCAAATTTACTTCGAGCCCAGGCCATTAGCAGAAGATACAAAGCAATAATGATTGAAGCACTTTCAGTTGTATTCAAACATGTATCAGGTTGAAATTTTAGGTGCAGACACTCATGAAGGTCAAAAGGTGAGTGACTCATTTCCTGTACTTTTCACTATGCTGCTTGTTACAACAGATTTCTGGAAGTGACTGACAATGGAAATAATCATGCAAAGAGATTGTTTGTTTTGTATGAGCAAATGAAATGTGGGCCTAGTACCAAGAATTGTTTTGATAACTAGAAATCCTCAGAGCATATGAGTGAGACGACGAAAATATACAGGACTCGATCTCCCTAAACAGTCACTAATATGATGTAGGGGAAAAGGGTAAGATAAATATCTAAGATCTGGTCGTGGTAGGTGTACCTTTCATCTATACATATGTGTGAATATTCTTTGATACTTAGTGATGTTATATTGGCTTCAGCTTGGTCTAATAACACAGCTCCTGTTCTCTTTAGGTGGCCTTTATTTTTTAAAAAGTATATTAGAAGACTTCCCCTTCTTTGGTTTATTTGGTATTATTTTTTTGGCTGAGATTGATCTATCTATCTTAGAATCATGAGATATCAACTCTCTTAACTCTTATATGGGCTAGATGTTTCTTAATGACCTGAAGACATATTTGTACATGGCAGGCAAATTTTCCAATACCTTCTTGATAACAATCTTCTTTTTAAACCTCCGGATTAGAAAAAGCAGAGACTCATGTCCCCTTACAAGGGAGGTAGCCTGGAAAAGATAAAAGAGCATGGACCTTGGCAACTCTGAATCCTGGTTATTTACCTAGCTGAAAAGCCTTACGTGAATCATTTTACCTCGATGTATCTCCTGGGTAAAAGGGAGAATAAGAATAGTGACTCCATTGTAAAATTTAAATTCTACAGTTTGTAAAGCATTTAGAATAGTGCTTGGGATAAACTGACCATCTAGAAATATCAGAGATCATTTTTATTATTAATACATTTTCTGGTTGCTTGAAGGTAAGTATTAAGGTGGGGACACTGTATGATGGTGGCGAGGCTTGCTTCTAACAGAATTGACGCATGTATGACTGATTGACAGCTGAGTTTATGCAATCCCTGGTTGTTGTGCTGAATTGCTTTCTTTTGATGATCAACTATATGATGACCAGAAGTGAGCAAGTCTGACCACCTCAGTGACTGTTTAACTGGTCTTCAAAGACATGGCCATTGTCTTTATGACCAATTCGATGATAACCACTTGAAAACCGGCCAAGAAGACTGAAGACTGTGAAAATTAGTTATATAGATACTGATTTTGCATCACTTACAGAGTTAGAGCTACATAGATTCAGTTGCCTTGTTTATTCCAGTAAGTTCTTAATATGTACTTTCATATAAGAAGTATGCTCCAAAAAAAAAAAGAAGTGTGCTCCAGTAAGCTACTTTTGGAGAGAAGTGTAAAAATAACTGGTTCATTGGGCTGTCAGTTCTAATTTTTACTTCAGAATACTTTAACATTTTATATTTAATATTATTAAACATCTGTAACATGGCACCACAGGTTAGCATAAATGATTTCTACTTTCTTTGGCTGTTTGTTCTCTGGAAGACAGTAGCATTGTGATGGAGAAATGGTTTCAGGTAGAAATTTCCATGTTGGTGGACATGTACTATCCATCAGTGCAGATCTGAGACCAAAATCATATCAGAAATTTTGATAGTTTGTAACATACTAACTTTTCATAAGTATATGCAGGACGGTATTCAGAAAAATCCAGCATTTATTGATACATCTGTTATGTGCCAAAATAGAACTTTTAGCAGTTCTGAGATGTTCTCAGAAATAATGAGACTTGGCTAAACACATGCAGTGCTTAAAGTGTAGTCTTTGAGGAGTTTAACATGCACAGCTGGGTCTTGTTATTGATGCCAGTGGAATTTGGAGCACTGTCTATTTTACCACATTTCTACACCTGTTTTTACCTTATAAGGTAAAGACCCAAATTCTAAATGTGTATTATACATAGGCCTATATTTAGCAGCAAAATACTGATTTTTGCAAGCCAAAGAGAAACAGAAATTCAGTCTCCAGATGCTACTTTTGAAAAGCGGCATCTGAACAGTTGCTGCCCAATGTCATGATGTTGTTGTTGACTAAGATAATTCCAGCCTGTTTTCCTAAAGCCATTATGTAAAGCCAGATTTCTATTTTTTAATACAACATCTAAAATACTTACATGGATAATTGACACTAAAATCAAATGAAACTTCAAGTATTGTAAGGCCATTGGTGAAGTGGCTCAGTTTTATTAGAGTTTATGTTTAAAGTCATGCCCCCACATCTTCCTTTCCCTATAGTGATGAGGAATTTTTCAAATTTTATATAAGAAGTTATATTAAACAACAACAACTTTTAATCAAGCTGCTTATAAATGATACTCTTGGAGAAGCTTCCTGACCCATAGAGGTTTCTTCCTCTGTCTTAATTATGCAGCGTTGTACCCTCAATGAGACAAATGTTTGTACCATATGACAGCCTTGCTGGCCAAAGCCGATCGGTGGGGAGGTACCAGACCCAAGCTGTCCTACTGTCCTATCAATATCCTTCTCACAGTTTTTTTGTTTTTGTTTTACAGTGTGTCAGGGAAACATTTTTTCACAACAGATGTTAGTGGTGTCTCTCAAATGGCAGGGGTCAGTGCACAGTTAGGAGAATTTCACCAGCTACCCAAAAAGGGTGGAGAAGAGCTCTACTGACTTTAAATCCCTCCATCTAGTTTGTTTGTTTGTTTGTTTGTTTTTTTTAGGTCTAGCCATAACCTTCCCTTTCCTTAGGGTTAAAATAGTGGAACATGAAAAAACTCCTCTTTTTGCCAAATTATGTTCAGTAGAGCATCTTTCAGGAAGCATAGTAGTCAAAAATAGTTATGACTGATACAAAAGTAAATTCTATTCCATGATTTGCTCCCTCTTATTCTGACAGATTGTACACTTTTCTGTTTGACAGTTGTCTATCTCACTCCCCTAGAATATAAGCCTACAAAGACAAGAACTTTTTCTTTCCTATTCATTACCACGTTCACTGTGCCTAAACATTGACAGACACATGGTAGGTTTTCAGTGAATATTGGTAAGTGAATACATTACCAAAATTTAAAGATGGTTAGCCATCAGCATATCTCTTTCCTGGTGGCAGAGAGGAGGTGCTTATCTCTGTCAGATATTAGGGGATTGAAGAATGAATTTGTGTGTGTGAACTGATAGTAGGAGGATTGGAAACAGAAATTAGTTTTTCAGTGAATGATGGCTGACTCAGATGACCTGGCTAACCTACCTCCTTCATGTCTTTGTTAATACGAAATTTTTTAATGAGGAAGACTTTCCAAAGCTGCAATAGATTAGGCCTCCTAAGGGCTTTCTTATCACAACAATTATTACACTATATTGAGATTGCTTGTCTGCCTCAATGTAGCCAACAATTTTCTCTACTTCCAATACTGCCACCACCATAATCACCATCACCACACCCTTATCGCCACCACCATCACCAACACCACTAAGTCATCACCACCACCATCACTACCACCACCAAAGATTGTAGGTCCTTTGAGATCAGGGGCCATGTGCATACATAGAAACAGGGGAGGTTCTGAACAAATATGCTTAGGTGTGTATCAGAGGTTGGAAATATAGAAATATATGGCTAATGTCTCTAAAACGTAACTGAAAAAAACCCTTCATGGAATGCTAGGCTTTTTTTCTTTTGGAAAAAATATTACTTGAATTTTCTGATTTTCTATTTTAAATGTATGTGAATGCTATTGTGATTAATGTAATGCAAAAATTTATTGAAGTAAACTGCAGTGGAGAAAAAATTAGAAGCAACTTACATGCAACCATTAAAAAATTGGTTACAACATAATTTTATTACATCCATAGTAGGAAATACTCTTCAGTCATTGATGATTGAATAAAGTATCAATAGATCTATATGGAAAGATGTTCACAATAGATTGCTGTATGGAAGAGTCTGCTTCAGAACAGAATGTATAGCTCCTGAATATTTTTATGAATTATATACACACATGTGCATGCACACATGCACATACATGCATATATGTAAAACATAAAGAAAAATTTAAAGCTATAGACAACGAATCATTTATAATATTTATATTGGGGGTGTGAAGTGTATAGAAAGCTTATGAAGGACTCTTATTTTTTGTTTTAGAAGTATGTGCTGTTTAGAATATATTTTAATTAGTACGCAGTTAGTTACTGTGACAGCCAGTCTCCCAAGATGGTCCACCATGATCTCTGCTTCCTGGTATTAAGTCTGTGTGCAGTCCTTTCCTACATTGTACCAGAGTTGATGTGTTGATCTGTGTTCTCAATAGAATGTGACAGAAGTCATAGTACGTGACTTCCAAGTTTAGGTTATAAAAGACCCTGCAACTTCTCTCTTCTCTCTCTTCTATGTCTCTTTCGCTCTCTCTGTGTTCACACACACACACACACACACACACACAGACATACATATTCTTGTCTCACTCCTCACTTGATCTGAGGAAAGCCAGTTGTCATGTTACAAGCATTCATGTAGAGATGCTCTTCTTATAGAAAAACTGAAGGCTCTGGCCAATAGCTAATGAGAAGCTGAGGTCTATTAATAGCCATGAGCCAGAGCTTGGGAGTGGATCTCACAAACTTAGTCAAGCTTCAGATGACTAACTTCCCAGTCAACAGCTTGACTACAGGCTGATGAAATCCTTGGGCCATAACTGTCTAGCTGTACCACTCCTAGATTCTTGGTCTCAGAGACTATTTGCTATAATAAATGTTTGATATTTTAAGCTATTAAACTTTGGGGTAATTTGTTACATAGAAATAGATAACTAATACAGTTAGTAAGTACTTATTGAATGAATACCTGAATTAACTTTGATTTCAAAAAATATATAATTGTATTCAAAGGATGAGAGAGCACTTATAAAAACCATTGAATCCATGGCAGTTCTATGTCATTACGTGTGGTCTCAATCCACAGATATGAGAAGCAAAATTGCTGTCATATGGAGGAAGTGTTTAAGACATATATTAACATTGTAAGTATTAATATCATATTTGAAAGGGTTAGAAATACTGTTGTAGATATTGTTTATAAAATTGAAGTGATTCTGATTTAGATTCAAAGAAAAGCAACCCCTTTTTGTAAAGTGAGTTATTTTTTACATAGCCATATATAAATATTTATAACATATATACTCATATGCATATCTATATGTGTGTGTAACAAACATAGACATACACATAATTGACATGCTAATAGAAATTAGATTGTTTACAATCAAATGTAAACTGAAGTCCAAAGTATAGTAAACAGTGAAAATACATTATATATTAATGTTTTTCTCCTTAAGGAGGTATGTGGTTACATTCAGAAAAATCCACCTATTTACAGCTAAGTGCTTATTGGATACATAGAAAACCAGGGTACTTTGGGTAAACTTCTTCAGCCGGCTTACAGGACCACGTTAACTGGCCAGTGATGCTGACGTGGGTGAAGGGGAAGAGACATTTAGTAAACAATAGCAATATATCTATTACCAGAAAAGAATTTGCTTTACAAGGATTTAGGGAAACTTCTGTCATGAGACACTGACTTTGCTCTTTAGAAACGAATGCTCAGGTTACTTTGTTATTTGGGAAAAGATTTTCTTAAGATGTTTTTATTTTTTGTTTTGATGCTGGGTTGCCCTGAATGGGGCCGGGGCCAGCAGGCAGTGCAGTAGCGATGGTGCTTGGTTACTAGTTTTTAAAATACATCTAATATCTGAGGGAGGAATGGTTTGCTACACTTTTTATTCATAACTTTTCCTCCATACAATAATTCTTTTCCTTGATGCTTAAATTCCTAATAAAATTCTTGTTGAATTGAATACAATTCATGCATTCATTTCACTCATCCATTCATTTATATATATATTAAAAAACCCCACAACATTCTGAATGTCTTTTCAGACTGTAAATATTTATGCAAGTGTTCTTCATTGAATACTACTTCTTTGAATGCTACTTCCTGTTTCCTTTCACATCTTTTTCTCTCTACCTACTCTAGGTTAGAGTATATGCCATGTCATTTGGAGTAATCATTTCTTATCTGGGAAAACCTAGCTTGCAAGTTATCTCTTACTGCTGGCTATGGAATTTGGGTACATGTTGAGTTAAATGAGAATTTCTTCCAGGCCTGAATTCTGTGTGTTCTCTGATTACTCACTAAACTATGCTGATGAAAAATGTCAGTTCATTTCCAAGGTAATCAGTTTACGTGATGCCAGATATCCTCGTGTTTGAGAGCTTCTTTGTTAGGTCCTATATTTGAAAATTTTCCTTTGGATTTTTTGATTTTGAAGGTTCTATCTGTATCTTTCCTTTTCACTTGTGGTGGAAAATTCTGTCCAATCACAAATTTGGTGCCTTTGATCAGGGCCCACCTTGAAGAGTGGGTAGCTATACTTAGGGTGTGATGAGGGTTCAGAGACCTGACCTGTCACAAAATTTTAGCATATAAATGACATTTGGAAAATTCTGGTCTGCGTGGGAGATGTTGAGAATTCCACTGTCAGGGAACTCTTATGAAAATTCCTACAAACTATTATATTAAGTAATTTTCAGGTGGAAATTTTCCTTATCATCTTAGAATTTTATTCTGAATTCTCAGTACACACACTGTACAGGTTCTGTGACCCACAATACAAGGTGTGTGATTTTTTCCCAGATACAAAATACAACGGTAAATTGTCTTCTGCTTATAAAATTGAAAAATAAACTTATTTAAAAATCTGAACAGAGAAAATAATAAAGAGCATAGAATACCATCTTATAAAACAAATATTTAAAGAAGTAAGTATGTAGGCAATATTTAGAACTTGGTCACTAATTCCTAGCTTAGTAATAAGACTTAACCATAATCTTAGTTTTTTCTGTCCATCAGGATGTTTGTTTATTAACTCACCCTGAAGTATGTCTTTAAGCCAACTCTTTGTCATGATTAGAATTTAGCTGCCAAGTCTCTGGAGCAAGTTAGCATCAAACTTTCAGACTACTTCCCTTAGCTACTCTAAGCAGCTTATTTTCCTTCTTGGACTGTCTGAGTTATTTAAATGGATGATATTTGTTTGCACTTCCAGGTTTCTGATCTTTAGGAAATCTGTACTACTTTCTCAGTATCTTCTCTGCCCATTCCTCTCCTAAGAGCTGAAGGAAAAAAATGAATCGACCACATGGGGCTTGTCTGTTCTGAAAATATAAGATGATTAGTTATGTCTACTTGAAGTGAAGTAGTCTCTGTGTTATTATTACATAGGAGTTAAATATCCTTTCATCTAATAATAGTTATCTCTGGTTAAATACATTGGCTAGAGTAGGTCAAATCATACAATAAAACTTCTCTTTAATAAGAAGCATTAGCTCACAGACTAATTTTTATACAACTGTTTCCTGAAAGACTCAATTCTGTTTGTATAGATAAAAACAAGACAAAATAGTATCAGATGCCAATGTTATAACACAGACATAAGTATCTTGGCAAATTAGATTATCAGAAAAATGTGAAGAAAGAGTCAGTTAAGAAGAGGGAAGGAATAGACCCAAGGGTGGAGACAGAAGTCCTGAATTTTTGACACTGTCTCAGCAAGGAAGGCTGAAGAAGGTACAAACATGAACAGATGAAACAAGGATTCCGGGGATTGAAGATGCTCAAAGTCTCTGAAGTAAAGTGCACATCATAGACAGTTTCAGCTATTTCCTAATCTTTTCAGTGTCTCTCCTTGGATCTAATTTATCAGAACATATCTACATAGTGGCATGTGAAAAAGATAGGAGAAACATCAATCTCTATTACTTATTTAACAATGTTTATTATTTAAAACAATACTAGTAGCAATAGTTTTCATTCATTGAGTGAAATCTCAATGACATATCAGTTACTTAATTTCTCTATGTGTATGACTTTATTAAAATCTTATTTAAAAACCCTGTGAAGTAGGTATTTCCCAGCATTCAAAATGAGGAAACTAATGCAAACAGAAAGTAAGTCTGGGCCTGCGGACATAGAGCAAGTAAGTGATGGATGGAGAATCTGACACTAAGTCCATCTGACTCCAATCCTACACTCTTCTCCAAAGGTTTTGATCATGCTCATATTGACAGTGCATGTTAAGGTCTATTCATAGATTCCACTAACATACTTATAGGAAAAGACAATATATACAATCAAAACCAAAAATACTAAGTGAATCATTCCAGTGATTGGTGTTGGTCAAAGCAGTTTTTCTTTTAATCCCTTTGTAGGTGGAACTCAACTTTAATGTTTTAGTAACACAAATTTAGAGTTCAAATCTCTCCAAGATTAAAGCAAATGAATAAGTCAGGAGGCATAATGACTTCTGGAAAACATCCAGTTGTAATAAATCTGTCATGACCAACTAAAGAACACATCACATTAAAGAAGCAAACTTTGATGTTTTGCCACGTATTAAAACATGCAAATTTCCCTTGAGTGGCATTATATATATTTAAGAAGTGTTGGTGACAGGGCTGTTTTAAATGTTCTGCAAATGTCCTTTTATGGAAATATTTTTTCTGTGGTGAGCTTAAGATGCTAGCAGCTCCTGTGCCCATTTCAAAACACTGGTGTATATCGTGGATAGATAAACTTCAAAATTTAATTTGTGGAACATTTATTCTGGTGGGTAGAAAAGTAGGATGGAATACTGTATTGGGGACTTTTAACTTCTATGACGTTCAGCAAATTTTCTAATTTCTCTGAGCTTTAATGTTATCATTTGTATATTTGTCAAAATAATACCTTCTTCACAATTTTGTTGGGAGGATTAAATGAAGTCATGAATGAGAAAAAATGCTTTGTATATTTTAGGTGCTCCAAAATGTCTATCTTAAAGAATTGCTGTGCAGGGCTTCCCTGGTGGCGCAGTGGTTGAGAGTCCGCCTGCCGGTGCAGGGGACACGGGCTCGTGCCCCGGTCCGGAAGGATCCCACATGCCGCGGAGCGGCTGGGCCCCTGAGCCATGGCCACTGAGCCTGCGCGTCTGGAGCCTGTGCTCCGCAACGGAGAGGCCGCAACAGTGAGAGGCCCGCGTATCGCAAAAAAAAAAAAAAAAAAGAATTGCTGTGCAAATTAAATGAGATGATGATGGTAAAGGATTTGCACAATGTGAGCACTCAACAAACATACATGATTCTCTTTGTTAGGCATTCTTTTAAATTACGGTAACACATTGGACTTAAAGTTGTGTACAGACTCATGTTCTTATGTAATGCACTTCATGTTGATATTCACCATTACTACAGCTATCTCATCATTAACTTACTCCAGCAATGAATAAGCAAACACTTATTGATTAACCTCTAGGTTCTGGGTACTACGCTAGGCACCAGAGGTTGAACATACAGAGGGGGATCAGATATTGTTGCCATAAAAAAGATTCATGGTAGGCATGTGATAAAGGTGTGAAACATCAGAGAGAAGGCAGAAAAGGGAGAATGGTTAATTCTAACAGAAAGAAGTTTAAGAATTTTTTAAATAAGGACGATCATAATGGAGCTGAGTTCCAGGCAGAAAAGAAAGGTAGGAAATTTCAGAAAAATGGAGACTCTTGATAAAATTCTCAGAGATATAAAATTTCCAAAGGTACCTGGGCAGCTTCAATGTCAGTATGGCTGGAATAGAGAATAGAAGAGGGGCATTCAGGGCAGTAAGGGTGAGATTTGAAGGATCATGGAGGCTCCAATACAACAACCTAAGAAGACTATGGTTTACCTTTTAGACTTGGGGAGCATGTGAACTCACAGTTGGTGTCATGAGCATATTAGTATCAGAAAATCTCATTCCAAGCCAAGTAAAGGATGGATTGGATATGTGTATGTGAGGGGGTAAGTAAGGATGCACAGAAAGCAGTTCGGCTAAAATTATCACAGTCCCTGAGCAAGATGAAGAGACTTTGGCTTCAAATACTTGGAGAGGAGATGAATGGAAGTTGAGGAAGTCATTTATGACTCAGAACTCACAAGATGTGGCCTCTGTATGTGAATTGAAGGGAATGAGGAGTCTGGAGGTAATTCTGGCTTGGCTGCAGGTTTAGTATTATTCATTAAGAGATGAAGCCCAGGAATTTTGGGGGAAAAGATGGTAAGTTCAGGTTTGGACTAGTTTAATTTAAGATGTCTGGGAGATATCCAGGTATGATGTCTGGGTGAAAATTGGAGGTGTGAGTCTGGAGCTCACATCTTAGATGCAGATAAATGTTTGAGACTTATCAGCATTTAATTTGGATGCTCTCATCCAGGGTGGCTATGGGAAGTGAGTGCTGAAGCCAGCCCACAAAAAAACTGAGAAGGGATGGCTCAAGAGGAAGGAGAGTAGTCAGAGAAGACCAGGGAAGGAAGACATTGAAGAAGCAGCCCCGAGGCACAGTGTAATGGTAATTGAAAAGTCCATTGGAGAAAATTTTGTTTGTTTTCAGCCTCTATAGACGCTCACTATTTCTGGAAGAAAAACTTCTTAGGAGAGAGAGGTGCCATGGTGGGTTTGTCTATTCTCTCTGAGGAAAATAAATATCTAGAAACGACCAGTGTTCACAAGGAGACACAACTGTTTGAATTGCACTATCTTAATTGGTTGATGTTTAATTTATATAATGTCAAAATTCTTTTAGTGTTATATCAAATACCTAATACTTGCATGATGTTCACAAGATTCTTTCACATTTGCTAGTTCATTTTTCTCCTAGCAACCTCATTTCTATTTTATAGATGAGGATGTTTCTCTTAAGCAGGTTAAATGAGGGTGCACAGGTTACCAGAATTGGGTTAGGAAAGCTGGAACAGAAATGTCTTAGTCAGGTCAGGCTGCTATAACAAAATATCATAGGCCAGGTGGCTTAAACACAGACATTTATTTTTCGGAGTTCGGAGCCTAGAAGTCTGAGATCAGGGTGCCAGCATGGTTGGGTTCAGAGAAGAGCTTTCTTTTTGGCTTGCAGAGGGCTAGTTTCTTACCAAATCCTCACATGGTAGGGGGAGAGAGGAGAGAGAGAGAGGGAGAGATCTGGTGTCTCCTCCTCTTCTTATAAGGGCACTAATACCATCATGGGGGCTTCACCCTCATGACTTTATCTGAACCTAATTACCTACCAAAGACTCCACCTCCAAATGCCATCACACTGAGGGTTGGGACTTCAATATGAATTTTGGGGGTGAGGGGGCACAAACATTCAGTGCACAACAAGAATCATGGTTTAAAAATTTTAAAAAGGGATAAGAGTTGTTGGTTATTGGAAGCCTTCTAAGTATGTACAGTAGGGACAGGGACAACTGTTTTACACCCTGGAATCCATTTGGCACATGGTAAATGCTCAATCAATATTTGCTGAACTAATGCTCAAATAAAGCAAAAATCCTTGCTGGGAATACAACATCATTGTGTACAATACCATTTTGAGTATAGAGTTATAAGGTCAGTTAAGTATTAAGTTGTGGTTTCATGAACATCTGTGAAAAGAGACTGAAGAATAAAAGACTTTGTCAATGTTATGATACAATTTGACACAATTTTAAGATTACTGTAAAAGGGGCTTCATTACTGTGTGGTAATATTAACAGGAAAAGCCTATAATAATACTAGCTTATGTTTACTGTGTTTATAATGAACCAAGACCTGTTTCTGTTGTTCTGTATTATCTCATTTAATCCTCACAACAACTCTGAGAGATGGCTAATTCCAGATGAGAAATTTCAGGGGAAAGGAGGTTAAATAACTTGCCCAAGGCTGGACAGAGATAAAGCTGGTTTCAAAAACCCAAGAAACCCGAGTCCAGTGCCTACTCATTAGCCACTAGGTTATACATATGTACAAATCTACAAATAATAAATACTGGAGAGGGTGTGGAGAAAAGGGAACCCTCATGCATTGTTGGTGGGAATGTAAATTGATACAGCCACTATGGAGAACAGTATGGAGATTCCTCAAAAAACTAAAAATAGAACTACCATATGACCCAGCAATCCCACTCTTGGGCATATACCCAGAGAAAACCATAATTCAAAAAGACACATGTATCCCAATATTCACTGCAGCACTATTTACAATAGCCAGGACATGGAAGCAACCTAAATGTCCATCAACAGAGGAATGATAAAGAAGATGTGGTACATATATACAATGGAATATTACTCAGCTATAAAAACGAACGAAATTGGGTCATTTGTAGAGACATGGGTGGACCCAGAGACTGTCATACAGAGTGGAGTAAGTCAGAAAGAGAAAAACAAATATCATTTATTAATGCATATATGTGGAATCTGAAAAAATTGGTATAGACGATATTATTTACAGAGCAGAAATAGAGACACAGATGTAGAGAACAAACGTATGGATACCAAGGGTGGGGGGGTGGGATGAAGTGGGAGATTGGAATTAACATATATATACTATTGATACTATGTATAAAATAGATTACTAATGAGAACCTACTGTATAGCACAGGGAACTCTACTCAATGGTCTGTGGTGACCTAAATGAGAAAGAAATCCAAAAAAGAGGGCATATATGTATCCTTATAGCTGATTCACTTTGCTGTGCAGTATAAACTAACACAGTATTGCAAAGCAACTATACCCCAATAAAAATTAAACAAACAAAAACACCCCAAGAAACCTGAGTCCAGTGCCTACTCGTTAGCCACTAGGTTATACATATGTTTCAGATAAGTCAAACAAGCTTTTCATAATATTTCTCCTTTTCTTTGATTAGATCATATTGCACTGATTAATAAGGGTGAAAATTTGAATAATTTTTCAGTAATGTTTACAGCAAATAAAGGCCAATTGACATCACTATACAAAGAATTAATAATGCACCCAGGGCTTCCCTGGTGGCTCAGTGGTTGAGGGTCCGCCTGCCAATGCAGGGGACACGGGTTCGTGCCCCAGTCCGGGAAGATCCCACATGCTGCGGAGCGTCTGGGCCCCTGAGCCATGGCCGCTGAGCCTGCGCATCTGGAGCCTGTGCTCCACAACGGGAGAGGCCGCAACAGTGAGAGGCCCGCGTACAGCCAAAAAAAAAAAAAAGCACCCAGTCTTAGTAATGACTATATTTACCCACATCTAACATGCGGGTAAAAACAAAACTATCAGTAAGGTTTTTTATCTATTAATTGAAATCAGTGGAAAAAGGAAATTGAGAATCAAGGTGTTTTCAGAAACATTGTTATTTAAGGAAACATTATTTGTTCTCCTAATTATACAAATTTTTTTCCTAACAGACTTGATTATTCTTAAATTATTTTACACTAATTATATGAATAATATTAGTTCGGGGAGTATTACGCTTTTGCAAAAATCTGCTTAAATAGTTATTGCTAGGGTAAAAGTTCTTTTTGCTGGAAATGGTTTGCCTGCCATTTAAGGCAACATCAGTCAGTCTAAAATAGAAATCAGTTCCTGAATTCTGCAACTGCTACATATTGTAGTTTTACACTCTAGTTAAATACTCCTTTTTCTTTCACAAAAGCTCTTCTTTGATTTAACTGCCTGAAAATGTACAAAACCCTGTCCTGTAGAGCAATATTTTGCTGTGTAGATATGGTAATTGAGAAACAGTGATTTACCTAAATTATCTCTAATATACAGACAAACTTGAACATATTAGATTATACATATCTCATCACATTAAATCTTCTGTAGAGGCTTGACTATTGTTAAAACTCATGGCATTAAAGAAGTCTTACTGTTCGGGTAATTTCCATGACAATGGAAGTTTCTTACATACTCAAGGATTTCATTTTTCTCTTTATAATCCATGGAACTCATCTATTCCTTTTCTTTGGCCTATTTAATTTTTCATGGAGGTGTACTGACGTAGTTTTACCAGTTTAAGTATTTCATAAATAGTACTGCTTTTGATTTTAATCAAACTTTAAAGGATGGTCCCTAGTTTTATTGTTCTAAAATTTAGTCACTCAGCCATGATTTTTTTTTCTCTATTCAATAACTTAATGTTATTTAAGGAAACATTATTTGTTCTCCTAATTATACAATTTTTTTTCCTAACAGACTTGATTATTCTTAAATTATTTTACACTAATTATATGAATAATATTAGTTCAGGGAGTATTATGCTTCTATACATTTTTATCTCATCCTCCTTTCAGGCTTTATCATTCCTGATTCTATGAACTCTAATTATTTTTTACCTTTCCTTATGGAAGCCTCAACTTCCCCTTCATTATCTTAGTTTCTCCTCCATGGATTTTTATGTTTCATTATTTATTTATTTCTTGACTTCAGCAATCAGAAATATATCCACTATCCTGAGTTAGGATGCGAGAGTTTTGAATAAGTAAATAGATTTTTCTAGAAAGTCTCTAGGAAATTTTAAGAAAATTGTTTTCTAAAGAGACAGCCACCAGCACTTTGTTAAATTTCCGTAATACAGTCCTTTTCTTTTACATCGAAACAAGTTTGGGAGAGAGACAGGAAATTTCAGAAAACCTGAGAAAGTGAAGCTCTAACATTGGAGACGGTCAAACTCTGGCTAAATGACCACTTAGAATCTAAATAGTGAAGCTCATGGAACGATCTGTCTCATTTCACACTTAAACAGTCAGGAGGACAGACTGCAAAGTGACATCTGTACAATTTCAAACTCCCAGATCTTTTGGAGGCTAAAATACCAATCTTATGGGAGTAAACTTTTGGAATATTTACCAGGTTGTATGAGTAGGCCGAAAGATGTCTAATGAGCCGCAGCATAAGCTGTGATGCTCCAAAGGGAGTGTTATTCAAAAAGTGTTAAGAATTCTTGGCCCTGGATATTGAGTCAATCTAAAGTAGGGGCCTGGTTATCAGTAGGATCCATTCTCTGAATGCATCCATCTAATATGCTGCCTCGGACATGTGAGATTCCCATCAACTCTGAGATTATATCATCCAGCGGGCTTTAAGAACTCACTGCTCCCAGCACAAACTTAATCTCCTCCCTTCATGCATCAGATGGACAATTTTTTACAATGTACAAGAAACCACATATAAATTACATTTTAAAAGAAATTAGAGCTCACTTACCAGAGGAGATAAAGAAGGTGAACCTAAATTTAGATAGAAGGCAGAGAGTATGGTAAGTGCATAATAGAGGTATAAATAAAGGGCTGTGTTCTTCAAAGACAGAAACTCACATACAGTTGATAGATTAATGAAGTTGCTTTCATTAATTAAAAGATGAACGGAATTTCAAAAGGTACAGTGGAAGGAGTAGTATTCCCAGGCAGTGGAAGCAGTATGAATAAAGGTGCCAAACCATATTTTAGTGAACAGCAAGTCATCCACTTAAGCTAGATCTTAGAGGATTGGTGCTTGCAAGTTGGGTGGGAGCCAATCCCAGAAGCTAGGATGAATTTGGCCGAACTACTAGGCTGTGGGATTGGATTTAAAAAGCCAGGAATAAACCACTTTTGCTATAGCTGCCTTGGGTAAATAAGTGGAGTTGGTAAACTGAAGGTTGAGATGTGGAAGGAAAATTTCCAAGTGTGAGGTCTTGGAGAAGTCGCAGCTATTGAACGACTGAGTGAATGCCTTAGGGTTACTGCGAACTCAATGCCCTTTGTCTTAGAAGCCTGCTGGATTAGAGCTGGGGGCTGTGGTAGTACTGTCTTGTGTTGATATCTTGGATCTCAGGGATTGATGGCTTTATTGATGTGTGTGTGCGTTTAGTGTTTTGTATAACTGACTTAATTTTTAGCTTTAAAAATATATATGGATCCTTGTGATGTTGCTAAAAACAAAAGAAAAACGGAAAAACCCCAGGAAGATCTTGGGACAATCATTTGGGCTCTTTTTGATTAAACAAATTAAACAAATACACCTACTTGCTGATTCCTAAGACAGAAATGTGGACTCCTGTCTTCAGCTCGAACATTTGTAAAGAGCTTAGAAGCCTTCCTTAAAGCAAGAAAAAGCCTAACAAATTGAAAACCAACACCTTTTCTTGCCTAATTTCAGAGAACTGAAATCACAGGGCAAACTATCACACCAAAATCTGGAGAGACAGGCAAATGCAGAGAGGAAGCAGCCAATACCTGTTTCCTGGAACAGAAGCCACATAAACTGGGCTCCCATATGCCAACAGTGGGTTATAGCTGAAAGCTGCAAAGCTCAGACTCTCTAAAGAAGAGTACTTAGGAAATACTAAGTCAATAGAGGAGAAAAAAATCAAGGATGCTACAGGAATTTGAAGTCTCTGGAACCCACAGCTCCAGCAAATATTAAACACAGCCCAACTTCTAAAGCAGATCAATAGAAAACCTCACATTAACGGCCTTTTTCACTCACTTCTTATTATCTGGTACATTATGTCCAGCTTTCAACAAACTACTACGAGTCATGCAAAAAGCCAAGAAAAAACACTATCTGAGGAGACAAAGCAGGCATCAGAAACAGACTCAGATATGACACAGCTGTTGGAACGATCTGAGAAAGAGAGTCATGCTTTACCACGACTTATACCATTAGTCATCTCCTGAGATTTACCGTTCCACAAATCCTGACTCAGGTCTGAAGCACTAATAATTACAAAATAAGACTCTCTTAAAAGCCACAAGTATCTGAGCTATTATATCCATGCAGAAACATCAGAGAAACCAAACTCAGAAGCCCTGCAGAGAAATTGCACACCTGCTTCTCTGTAGAACAGGTGTTATCTAAAGAAAAGGGCAAAAATCTCCCAGGATAAGTCAGACTAAAGTTCAAGGGTATCATCTTGAAGAGTTTGCTGTCCTCAGCTTTTTTCTTAAATGTTAGGCAGAGAGAGGGTGTGGTGCAGAGGGGAGAAGGAAGGAAATGATCCACTTGGCATGGTGTAAAGCTAGATGTGTCATCACTTTCAATGGTTTAGGAACTTGAAGTAAATATAGTTATCAACACATAGGAAAGGGTTTATATTTAATATCGTTTCCTCTGGAAACCTCCAGTTTTTCCAGCTAAGATTTGTCCTACCGTTCAGTTGTTTTGGTTCACTCTGATTTATTGCTGAGCTCATGAATCATTTGCCTCTCCTATAGAAGAAGAAAAAAAAAATCCCTTCTCCACTGATTTCAATTCTATGTCAGGGGCTGTGTGTGACACACAAAGTGATAACCTCAGCCACAGGTCATAAGCCTGAGACCAGAGAGACCGATGTGTAGAGTACAATGACAGGAATTCAAGTGAGCATGGAGCAGAGTTTTTATTTCCCCAGAGATAGCTGTGGGGAAGACAAGGGAAACACACTGACGTTATTAGTGATGTATTTATAACCGCCGGCACCTCCACCCTCCGCTCCATTGTTGAACTGCCATTGTTATTTCCATAAAAATCACACTAGGCAGTTTCAAGTTTATACAAATGATTTAGCTCCACATTTGCAAGGGTGAGAAATGGTTCTTTAAAGCGAGCATTTACTTGAGCAAATGTTTAAACAAGTCCTATGTGGTTACAGGATGGAGAATACAATCTAAGACCATTCTTTAAAAGCCTTAACATAACTAAATAAGCTTTTCTAAATTAAAAAAAAAATTTTATTAAAATTTCAACATTGCTTACAACTCTGAGTGTAACAAATATGTGTAATGTGTGTAAAGAATGTGTATTTAAACTGGGGATTTATTTGAGGCTTTTATTATAATAACCACATGTATAGTAATAATAACACTGATGATAACTTCATAGATTTTATACAGCCTTTGCATTCATCTAAGAATAGGGATGGATTTAATTTAATTTAATTATTGTATTTCCTATTGGATGACCACCTCAAAAATTTTAAGGTCAATTAAATTCATTTTCAGTTCCAGAAAACTTTTTAAACATATCTCTGTCAAATACATCTGGTGAATTTTAACTTTCTTAATAGCCATTAGAAAGGAATGGGTACTGGTTGTGAGAGAATACATAAATGCTTTTGTCCAAAAATATCTAAACCTTAACAAGACTACTTAATAGTGTCTTGCAAGACACATTCAATTTTGCTTTCAGTGATCAACTAGTCTAATTCTCCCAAAAGCCTCTGATGTGCTAGACAAAAATCTTTGAGAAAAGCAGAAGAGAGATTTGCCTTTGATCGAACTAGATTTCTTTTGGTTTCAAATAGAATTTTTAAAGCTAGAGTCAACGGTGTTGTGGGAATAACATACTTGGGTTTTGGGAGTCAAAGAAATTTGGCTTCAAGTCTCTCCTCTAAAAATAGGATTGAACTTGGCTTTGCACACCCAGACAGCTCCTGAAGTCCATGTTCTTCCTGGAGCTTGGGGATCATTGCACAGGGCAGTCCTTTGTACATGGTAAGGTGCTCAAAACCTGCTTCTGCAATTCTCCATGCCTTCATATAGTGGTTTTTAAGGAGCTTATCAAATGGATGATAAATAATGAGCTAATCTGATGGAGTTCACACCTGATGGCTTCTATTTTCTCACTAAAGTGGGAGCTTATCAAGACTGTCTAACGATGCAGATTGAAATGAAGGTTTAGAGTAGCTGTTGTGCCCCTGTCTACATGAACTTGATATCTTCACTATAAGGATATTGATACTCTGTTTTTTTCACTTAAACTTAGGACTTGTAGCAGTCACATCTGTACATCTTACTACAAAGAAAACCACAGCTAAATAGTTGGTGAGATAAAATTAATGCAAGTGGAAGTACTTTTTCAGCCACGCTGAGAAGTTAGAACCTACTCCAGCATGTGATGGAAACCTTTTTGAGAAGACTTAGTCCCTCTTCTTGGGCATTGTTTTTTTCCAATTTTTCACCATTTTTTAATACTGCAGTCAGAACAATTTTATGCATAGTTTACATTTATATTTTTATCAGTAAAATATAATTATGGAAAAATGAGTACAGAACAAAATTTTTGGTCTATTTATTTTCATTTTCAAAATAAAAATATCTATGTTCATTTATGACTTTTGAAAGTTTTTTTCTCCTAGGTCATAGTGCTTTAATTTTCAAAATCTATTTATATATTATGAATAATGAGAGAAGATCTGTTTTATATATTTCTCTAGTTTGTCATTTAATATTTTTGTTTGAACTAACAAAAATCTAAACTACTACTCGATTAAATCTTTAAATATTGTCTTTTTAAATTTTAAAAATCAATTTTATACATAATTAATCTTTATATAACTTTACATTTATAAATGTAACTATTCACTAGCAAACTCTTAATTTTCTCATTTGCCTTTGTTTTCAAAATTTTAAAATATTTCTAGGTGCATCTGGGATTGATTGTAGTGATTTTTAAAAGGTAAAGATGTAACTTAATTTTCAGCCTCAAATATAGTCTTCCCCCCAAAAATCATATGTTGAATAACCCATTCCTGTTGAACTAAATTTTGAAGGAAAACTGGGAGTTAGAAGAAAATCTTAAAAAAAGAAGCAGAAGCAGAGAGTTTCTTTTCCCAGAGAAGAGAGAGGTGTAAAAACTGCAGTCAGTGACGATAAAAAGGGCAGGAATAAAAGGGGGAAAGAGACAGTGAGCGGGGTCCAGACCATGAAGTGTGCTGAACTCAGAAATTTGAGTACTGTGTGAAAAACTATAGAGAACCACTCTCTGAGTACATAGATTTGGACCCAATTTCTATAGTATTCACCCTATTAGTAGTGATTAAGATAAATTAAGGGAGATAAGTATCCAACCAGAGCAAACCATATGAAGCTATTACAATAAACCAAAGGGCTTATATGTCCCAGGGACTATTGGGGAAAGAGGAACAAGCAGAGGAAAGGAAGTCTATAATATACAGAGTGGAGGAATTGCCAGAGTTGAGGTTCCTGAGACCTGAGGGTTTCACATAAATCAGGGATGAGTGACTTTCAGGAAGGGGGAGGGGCCGTCAACAGTGATAAATGGTAAATGATAGCTGCTATATGTTAAGGGAAGAAAAGTTTTCCATTGTAACTAGTAATGTAGAGGTAATGTTGTTTCATCAGAAGTGTTTCAGTGGAGTGGGAAGGAAGGTTATATTTCAGGGCAGGTTCCTCTGGTGGATATCTGTGATACTGTCTGCTGGCATTTCTCTTATCCTACTTGGAATTGCCACCTTTCACATGGCTACCATAGGGCTGCCACAGTAGCATATGACCTCTCCCCTGACCTCAGCTGATTGACCTAGAGGCAGGCTCTTGACTGCCTGGACATTACCCTTGCCACGGTGATTTGTCCATGTTGAGTCCTGGGGCCCAACTAAGTCAACTGGTGCCTTTTCTAGGGATTTTAATGTGAGATTCAGACAATAGAGGTTAGACCCTCCCTGACGATAGAAGCTGTGTATGGTAAAATTCAGGGACCCGAGGTCCTAAAATGTGAAGAAAGTGCAACTGTATTAAGAGAAAATGAAGCCAAATGCAGAGAGATGTAGGGCCAAGGTAGAGAATCCAGGCAACAAATGAGTCTCTGATTATTCCTGAGTCTTGGCCAAATCTCTGCTCTTCTCAGACTTTGGTGTTTCATCACTTTCTTGTGTTATGGGAGTAAGTAAATTCCCCTTTTTGTCTAAGCCAGTTCAGTTTGAGTTTTCTTTCACTTGCAATTAGAATGTCCTGACCACTACAGCCAAATGATGCTTATAGCTTGCCAATCAGTGGAAGAGTGATGGGGTCAAGGACAAGATTTTTTCCTTTAAGATGGGAAACAATCTGAACATGTTTATGCTAAGAGGGGAAACCAGTTGAGAGAGGGAGAGACTAAGGACATACTAGAAGAATAAGTATGAGTGATGGGGTAGGGCCACTGGAGACAAAGAGGATGGGACCTAAAGTACGATACAGAGGCTGACCTTGGACAGAAGGAAGGGCCCCTCTTTCATGTAGATGGAAGGAATAAGGGGGTGGAGTGGGAACAGATGCCAATACGTTTATAGGTAGTGAGAAAGGAAGTTGACAAGATCTGACCTGTTGATTTTCATGCCAAACTGTCTTTGAAGAGGCTGTATCATTTTGCATTTTCACCAGCAGTCAAGAAAGAGTTGTTTTTTTGAGAAAGGAGTTGAGGCTGAGAGAGTATCTCAGACGTGACCAGACAGAACACTGCAGGGATTGAAACCAGGAGAGAGCTTGTTGGGAGAAAATGAGGTGCTGGTGACTGGAAGATGTAGAAAAGTAATTAAAAGTGAGCAGAGAGACAGTTTGTTGTGCATGTGTCAAGACTATATTTTTTAAAAAATCAACATGAATAGGTGGACTGAGAAAGGACTGTGAAGTTGAAGAGGTAGGAGAACAAGGAGAGTAGTGTCAAGGGTGCTAAAGGAAGAGTTTACAAACAAATGGGGGGCTAAGAAATGTGGGGTCATTAAATTACATGTAGAAGTCACTCCAGGACTACATAGAGGTTTTCAAAGCGGACTTCTCACACATCAATGGGAAGGCTGTCCACAAATTTTGCTAGATATTTGTTTATTTGAGTAGCTGAGACCTCAAGAAAACCAAAAAGAGTGGTAAGGTCCGTCTGCAAAAATCTAATTTAACCTGATAGAAATTAAAGTACTATAATATTCAGTGTTTTAGAGTAGAAATATTCTGGGCAAAGTAAAATTTTTAAATGAGAACAGAGACCCTCTATTAGATAATATGATTGCATTTTTTAAAAGTAGAAATCCAATTTTACCCCTAATCTCATGATGCCTTGGACCTAAGATGTTTTTATCCTCTCAAGAGGCCCTTGTATTGCTCTGTAGATTGATATTGTACCCCCTGCTGCACTGCTGATTTTCAAGGATGTTCTGTAGAGGTCTTGGCCCCAGGCAAACAGCATTCCTTTGAGGTTAACCCAAACAGGGCTTTATGGAAATCATTGTATGGGGGACAATGGCCCCAGAGGAAATGCTTAGGGAGTCAGCTGGCTCACCAGTTTCCAGGCAGCCTTAGTGCACAGCAGGCAAAGGCATCTCAAAAGGGCACTGGATTCCAAACTGTAAGAAAAACAAAGAACATCCATCGTATATTTTTCATCATCTTTATCATTTGGCTGTTTATCTTCAGCGATACTTTGAACCAACTGAAAGGTAAAACATTACCTCTAAGTAATACCTTAAAATGATAGAATTTATCAAATTTGGTTTAGATTTGGAGGAAGCAAAGAATTCTATTAGATACTTTCACTGTGAATATTCAAACGATCACTGCCTTTGTAATTGACACTATCAAGTTGGTCCAATTAAGTAAATACCATAGGCTTATTAAGATGAAAAACATGTATATTATATATGTATTTTTAAAGATCAGATGTATTTTAAGATACATGTGTATTTTTTCAGATTATGAAAGTTATGTATCCTTCAAAATCTATTTATTTCAAGGTCCCAAAATAAAACAATTATTTAGGGAAATGAATCAATCTTTAAAAGATTTGTAGAATCGGACTACATGGAGAAGAGAAGTATTGTCCATATACAACAAGAATGAACATGGCATCTTTAGATGAATGAAGAGACTGGATTTTCTAGAATCTAGTAGATTAGACAGAAGTGAAATAAAGATTTTGAGCCAAAGGGTAGGAAACATTTAAAAATAAGACAGAGGGATTTACATACAGAATGGCATTGAATAGTTTATGGATGTTGGAATGGCATAAAGAATAGCATGACGATGGTAAGAGGGATGAATTTGGGGAGATGTCGAGGTAAGAGGTATTAGGTAGGAGTTGATTGCAGGAATCCAGGGACCAGGTAATGAATGTCTGAACTAGGGCAGCTGGGACAAGGAAAATGAAGAGGAGAGGACGAATTTAAGAATCAATTCAAAGAAAAAAAAATTGTTTCTGACTTTCTTTTAAACTGGCATTAAGTAAAAAATATATGGTAACCCTTTCCAATGTGTAGTATTTTTTAAACTTCATATTGTGGAGAATTTCACACCTATACAAAAATAGATAGAATATTAAAATAAGCCCCAAATGTACCCATCACCCAACAATCAACAGGAAACCAGCCCTGCCCCTATCTATAGCTCCACTTATTTCCCCTTATTTATATATCATTTGTCATACTAATATTCAACAATGGTCATGATAAATTTTATTCAGCTTACTTCAAAATCCAGTTGCATTTTTATTATTTTTTGGAACTAATGCTATAAAATAAGTTAATTTTATTCATGGTGCATAGATACATTTTAAATAAAGATTGGAAATGAAGAAACTAATAAACCTGCTAATTCAGATCTAGCTAAGTCAGAACAACTTTGAATAATTCAAGAAAATGGCTTAAGTTTCTCCTTTTTGGGATCCAAAACACTTAAGAATACTTAAGTACAGGTAAGAAACTTCCATCTATAACTAGTGAAATTGCCTTGTAAGTGCAGGCTCTCAGTAAACATTTATTCAATTGACTGTTGAAATGACAACGAAAAAGTAGTGGAATTCAAGTAGTGGCTGAGTTTAAGCAAAAGGCAATATAACTACTGACATTACTGTTTGTTTGTTTTGAATTTTATTTATTTTTTTTATACAGCAGGTTCTTATTAGTTATCTATTTTATACATATTAGTGTATACATGTCAATCCCAATCTCCCAATTCATCCCACCACCACCACCACCCCCGCCACTTTCCCCCCTTGGTGTCCATATGTTTGTTCTCTACATCTCTGTCTCTATTTCTGCCCTGGAAACCAGTTCATCTGTACCATTTTTCTAGGTTCCATATATATGCGTTAATATACAATATTTGTTTTTCACTTTCTGACTTACTTCACTCTGTATGACAGTCTCTAGATCCATCCACGCCTCTACAAATGACCCAATTTCGTTCCTTTTTATGGCTGAGTAATATTCCATTGTATATATGTACCACATCTTCTTTATCAATTCGTCTGTCAATGGGCATTTAGGTTGTTTCCATGACCTGGCTATTGTAAATAGTGCTGCAATGAACATTGGGGTGCATGTGTCTTTTTGTTTTTGTCTTGGTTTTTTTTTGAACTGCATGGGTCGACTTATATGTGGATCTTTTTTTTTAACATCTTTATCGGAGTATAATTGTTTTACAATGGTGTGTTAGTTTCTGCTTTATAACAAAGTGAATCAGCTATACATATACATATATCCCCATATCTCCTCCCTCTTGTGTCTCCCTCCCACCCTCCCTATCCCACCCCTCTAGGTGGTCACAAAGCACTGAGCTGATATCCCTGTGCTATGTGGCTGCTTCCCACCAGCTATCTATTTTACATTTGGTAGTCTATATATGTCCATGCCACTCTCTCACTTTGTCGCAGCTTACCTGTCCCATTCTCCATGTCATCAAGTCCATTCTCTATGTCTGTGTCTTTATTCCTGTCCTGCCCCTAGGTTCTTCATAACCATTTTTTTTTCTTTTTTTAGTTTCCATATATATGTGTTAGCATACGGTATTTGTTTTTCTCTTTCTGACTTAGTTCATTCTGTATGACAGACTCTAAGTCCATCCACCTCACTACAAACAGTTCAATTTCATTTCTTTTTATTGTATATATGTGCCACATCTTCTTTATCCATTCATCTGTCTATGGACACTTAGGTTCCTTCCATGCCCTGGCTATTGTAAATAGAGCTGCAATGAACATGGTGGTATATGACTCTTTTTTTTTTTTT